>NC_057795.1:252634557-252725322 GCF_018294505.1 Triticum aestivum
CGACGACAGAGAGGTGGTGGGCCGGTGGGGGCGGCCGGGCGGTGTGGGGCGTGGCGGCGGCGGTTCTCGTCGGGCGGAGAGGAGAGGAGAGGAGAAAGAGAGAGGGCAACGGTGGGGGTATGGCCCGTTATCTTATTTTGAAGAGTTGTCGTCCGTGTCGCCTTTGTCGTCCACAAGATGATGGCAACGGACTCTCTGCCATCTGCTGGCAGACGACAAAGAGTGAGGGGCGTTAGGGCTTAATAGCCAGTGGGCCAAACACCCTCTTTGTTGTCAGCTAGTGGAAAGCTTTGTCGTCCGCTAGCGGACGGCATAATAATGGCTGATGGCAAAGCATTACTTTGCCGTCCGCTGCCACTTTGCCGTTCGCTTTCTCGTGACTGATGGCAAAGACATTCTTTGTCGTCCGCTAACAGACGACAAAGAGGTGGCAAACGGCAAATCTTCTTATTCCAGTAGTGAAATGAATATTTTCATTTATGAAAAAATTCCTATGGCCATTTTGAGAAAAACCAGATAGTAAATGATGTGTGTTTGACAGAGGCGAGTCACTTGGGTGAAAATCAAGGACATGCCCAAGTGGTTAAGTCCAACTGAGTTGATTCAAAACCTCAAATTCAAATCAAATGGCGAAGAATTCCAGAAAAAGAAGGAGGGCAAAACCAGTGTGTTACACCAATGAATCGTGAGTAGTTTACCTCAGACCTACGGGTCCATAGCTAGTAGCTAGATGGCTTATTCTCTCTCTTTGATTCTCAATACAATGTTCTCCTCGATGTTCTTGGAGATTTATCCGATGTAATATTCTTTTGTGGTGTGTTTGTCGAAATCCGATGAATTGTGGATTTATGATCAGCTTATTTATGAATATAATTTGACTCTTCTCTGAATTCTTATATGCATGATTTGATATCTTTGTATTTCTCTTCGAAATATTGGTTTGGCTTGGCCAACTAGATTGCTTTTTCTTGCAATGGGAGAGGTGCTTAGCTTTGGGTTCAATCTTGCGTGATTTCACCTAGTGACAAAGTAGGGGTAGCAAGACACATATTGAATTGTTGCCATCGAGGATAAAATATGGGGTTTTCATCATATTGCTTGAGTTAGTTCCTCTACATCATGTAATCTTACTTAAGGCATTACTCTGTTCTTTATTATCTTAATACTCTAGATGCATGCCGAATAGCGGCCGATGTGTGGAGTAATAGTAGTAGATGCAGGCAGGAGTTGGTCTACTTGACACAGACGTGATGCCTATATGCATAATCATTGCCTTGGATATCATCATAACTTCGCACTTTTCTATCAATTGCTCGATAGTAATTCTTTCACCCACCGTATTAATTGCCTTCAAGAGAGAAGCCTCTAGTGAAACCTATGGGCCCGGGTATATTTTCCATCATATTTGTTTTCGATCTACTATTTTACAAACTTTTATTTTCAGATCTATAAACTAAAAAACCAAAAAAATATTTAGTTATCTTTTACTTAGTTTTATCTATCACTATCAGATCTCACCTTTGCAAGTAACTGTGAAGGGATTGATAACCCCTTTATCGCGTTGGGTGCAACTGTTTGATTATTTGTGTAGGTGCATCTATTGAGGTCTTGCGAGTTTCTCCCACTGGATTGATACCTTGGTTCTTAACTGAGGGAAATACTTATCTCTACTGTGCTGGATCACCCTTTCCTCTTTAAGGGAAAAATCAACGCAAGCCGAAGAAGTAGCTGGAAGAATTTCTGGCACCACTGTCGGGGAGATCTACGTCAAGCCTACCAAGTACCCATCATAAACTCTCAGCTCTTGCGTTATATTATTTGCCATTTGCCTCTTGTTTTCCTCACCCCCACTTCTAAAACAATTTTTCAAAAAATACAAAAAGGTTTTCCTCTTTATTCGTCCTTTTGTCGTTCGTTTTTTCGCTTGCTTTTTGTTTGCTTGTGTATTAGATTGCTTGCTTTGTCACGATGTCTCAAGAGAATACCAAGTTGTGTGATTTTTCCAATACTAATAATAATGATTTTATTAGCACTCCGATTTCTCCCGCCACAAGTGCAGAATCTTATGAAATAAATGACGTTTTGCTGAATCTTGTTATGGAAGATCAATTTTCCGTCCTTCCTAGTGAAGATGTCGCAGCCCATCTAAATAATTTTGTTGAGTTGTGTGATATGCAAAAGAAGAAATATGTGGATAATGATATTGTTAAATTGAAGTTATATCCGTTCGCACAACGAGATCGTGCTAAAACTGGGTTTTCATCTTTGCCTAAAAATAGTATTGATTCATGGAATAAGTGTAAAGATGCTTTTATTTCCAAGTATTTTCCTCCCGCTAAGATCATCTCCCTTAGGAATGGTATAATGAATTTTAAGCAACTTGATCAGGAACATGTTGCAGAATCTTGGGAGAGGATGAAATTGATGATACGAAATTACCCTACTCATGGTTTAAATTTGTGGATGATCATACAAAAAATTTATGCCACATTGAATTTTGCTTCAAGAAATCTTTTAAATTTGGCTGGAGGAGGCTTTTATGAAAATTACTTTAGGAGAAGCTACTAAACTCCCAGATAATATTATGGTTAATTATTCTTAATGACATACCGAAAGATCTTCTACTAGTAAAAAAGTGCATGCCATTGAAGAGATTAATGTTTTGAGTGGAAAGATGGATGAACTTATGAAATTGTTTGCTAGTAAGAGTGCTCCTATTGATCCTAATGATATGCCTTTGTCTACTTTAATTGATAATAATAATGGATCTATGGATGTGAATTTTTGTTGGTAGGAACAATTTTGGTAATAACGCATTGATAGAGCCAAGGTGTCCCGATGTTTCAATGAGATGGTGGCTATCGTTTTCTGTGGGAGTCGACCTTGATGATCCGACTACGAACGTGCGAGACGTCGCGCCTTAGCAATCGCTAAACCAACTTCCGAGGGTTATTGACCACGCCGGAGCACGATCAACCTGACCACGAGGGTCTGTTTCCTGCGAGCAAACGAAGAACAAGCAAGAAACTGAGATTGCAATCTAGATATTGTGAATATAAGAGGAAAGCTTTATTAATGAATGTGCGGTTCTGTGACGTCTTGGTCTGGTCGTTGAACACAAACGAAGTACGCGAAGTTGCAGCTATGGCGAACTTTTAATCTAAACAAAACCCAAAGTCTAAACGGTGCCCTAAGGGCTGTATATATGGAGGAAGAGGGGGAATTTCGTGGCCCTTGGAGGGGTCCAAAACCAAACCTATCTCTTGTTTCCCCACACATGCGGACTCTAAAAATAGCCTATACTTATGTATTTCGAAATTACATGGGCCTGGCCCAAAAATAAGGTGACGCAGCACCTAGAATAGCCTCTAGACGAAATTTATGAAGTAGCATCTTGTATATTTCGTCCAAGGCTTCATGCACTCGTTATGGTGGCTTCAAAGTCCTGAAATCATCACTTGTAACTCCATTCTTGTACCCCTTGCGCATGCCATCATCTCCATGCTTGTTCTTGCTCGAATGTTCATCCTTCTCCAAGCTAGGCCCTTCATTTGTAAGCAAAACAAATGTATCCAATTTAGGCAGCATCATATTCTCATGAACATTAGAATCATTAGCAAGAAACGAAAGTACCTGGTAATTTAATTGGCGTGCGCGAGCTCTAGTAATTGGTCCAATATGTATAGGAGCAGGGGCTGTGGGTGTAACAATGGTATTGATGTCCTCATCACACATATAGAGGTAATTTTAATCCTAGGTCATTTCCTAATAATTCCTCTAATAATTATGGTAATTCCTACAACAAAATCCTATGGAAATTATAATAAGATGCCCTTTGATCTTGAGAAAAATATTAAATAATTTATTAGTTCATAAAATAATTTCAATGCTTTGGTTGAAAAAAAATTGCTTAAGATTGATGATTTGGCTCGGAACGTGGATATAATTTCTCATGAGATTGATTCTTTAAAAATTAGATCTATTCCACCCAAGCATGATATTAATGAATCTCTGAAAGCTATGAGAATTTCCATTGATGAGTGCAAAGAAAGAACCGCGAAGATGTGTGCTAGCGAGATTGGTTTGTAAAAACGTGTTCTTCTAATTTTTGTGAAAATAGTGATGAAGATCTTAAAGTGATTGATGTGACTCTTATTGAATCTTTGTTTTCTAATATAAATCTTGATAAAGATGGGACTGGAGAGGAGTCAACTTTAGTTAAAAGGCGTCCCAATAATTTGGAGTTATTAGATCTTGATGCAAAAATTGACAAAAGTGGGATTGGAGAAGGAAAAACTTTAAGTAGCAATGAACCCACTCTTTTGGATATCAAGGATTTTAATTATGATAAATTTTCTTTGATAGATTGTATTTCCTAGTTGGAATCCATGTTGAATTCTCCTCATGCTTATAATCAAAATAAAGCTTTTACTAAACATATCGTTGATGCTATGATGAAATCTTTTGAAGAAAAGCTTGAATTGGAAGTTTCTATTCCTAGAAAACTTTGTGATGAGTAGGAACCTACTATTAAGATTAAGATTAAAGATTATGAGTGCCATGCTTTATGTGATTTGGGTGTTAGCATTTCCACGATTCCAAAAAATTTATGTGATGTGCTAGGTTTTTGTGAATTTGATGATTGTTCTTTAAATTTGCATATTGCGGATTTGACTATAAAGAAGTGATGCAGAGCATCCCTCGACTACTCGCACCGACACTCCATCACCACCGCAAGCACCGAGTGGACCAATGACAAGAGCACGTGTATGCACCATCGAGAACGAGGTTGACTCTCTCCTCTTCGAGTTTCGATCGAATTCACGTGAGAATTGGGTTCTACCTCACAAGGACATGTTATGCATTTTAGGATACCAAGGAGATGATCATGAGAAGGAGAAGACGGAGTCTCGAGCACCCATGGATCAAGGGAGAGGAGAGAAGATCGAGGAGAAGAAAGGGCCGCGCCCCGGTCCGCTTTTCCCCCTTAAGAACAGGGAAAAACGGAGCAGCACGATTCACCTGTCTCCTGCCCCGTACTCCCATCTTCTTCCTTCGCAAGCCAAACGACAGTTCCTCCTCTCTCACTTCCGCCACCGCCCTTCCAATCGATTCCCTTTGCCTTTCGCATCGCCACCGCCGGAATGGGGAAGAAACCCGTGGAGAAGAAGAAGCAGATGGTCGTGGCGAAGGGGGCCGCCGCCGAGCGAAGCAAGAGAGGGGCGGAGCTGAACAAGAAGCGGAGTGAAGATGTCGTCTTTATCCTGTCGAACTTGAGCGGCCCAGTCCTTCAATCAAGGTACGGGTATCTGTGGGGGAGGCCTGTTGAAAAAGGGCATGGAGCGCCCGTAGTTTATGTGGCGGGCAAGGATGATCCGCCTGATTCTTATCGATTCTTCTGCGCTTACTTCATCTGCGGCCTTTGTTCCCCCCCCCCTTCTCCTAGTTCTTTGAGGCAATCATGAATATCTATGGGTTCCACCTCCTCGATTTCTCGCCAAATGCAATGGCGACTATGGCCATCTTCACGCATTTGTGCGAGAATTTCATCGGAGTTAGGCCAAATGTGGATCTGTTCTAGCATTACTTCGTCCCGCGTGTGGAGAGGAAAGTTTACCACTCCTGAATCATTAGCTGGATGCCACGCATGGCGAGGAAGATCTGGGAATACCTCCCTGGGTACCAGCATGAGAGGTGGGACGAATGGAGAGGAGATTGGTGCTAGATCCAGGATAAGGAAGCCCCCATGATGAGGACATCAATATCATTGTTGCGCCCACAACCCCTACTGCTACATATAGTGGACCAATTACTAGAGCTCGCGCACGCCAATTAAATTATCAGGTACTTTCGTTTCTTGGTAATGATTCTAACGTTCATGAGAATATGATGCTGGCTAAACTGGATACATTTGTTTTGCTTACAAATGAAGGGCCTAGCTTGGAGAAGGATGAATATTGGAGCACGAACAAGCATGGAGATGATGGCATGCGCAAGGGGAACAAGAACAGAGTTACAAGTGATGATTTCAGGACTTTAAAGCCACCATAATGGGTGCATGAAGCCTTGGACAAAATATACAAGATGCCACTTCATAAATTTCGTCCTGAGGCTATTCTTGGTGCTGCGTCACCTTATTATTGGGCCAGGCCCATGTAATTTCGAAATACACAAGTATAGGCTATTTTTAGAGTCCGTATGTGTGGGGAAACAAGAGATAGGGTTGATTTCGGACCCCTCCACCAAGGGCCACGAAATTCCCCCCTCTTCCTCCATATATACAGCCCTTACAGCACTGTTTAGACTTTGGGTTTTGTTTATATTAAAAGTTCGCCATAGCTACAACTTCGCGTACTTTGTTTGTGTTCAACGACCAGACAAAGGCGTCACAGAACCCCACCTTGATCAATAAAGCTTTCATCTTATATTCGCAATATCTAGATTGCAATCTCAGTTTCTTGCTTGTTCTTCGTTTGCTCGCAGCAAATAGACCCTCGTGGTCAGGTTGATTGTGCTCCGGCGTGGTCAATAACCTCTCGGAGTTGGTTTAGCGATTGCTAAGGCGCGACATTCTCGCACGTTCGTAGTCGGATCGTCAAAGTCAACTTCCAGCAAAGCGAAATCCATCATCTCATCGAAAGACGAGACACCTTTGCCCCTATCAAGTGGTATCAGATTTTCAGGTTGCTCGGTGAGATTTTATAGTTTTTCGTAGTTTAGATCGAGTCTGTTCTTCATACCTATAGTCCACGAAAAAGCCAAAAAAAATTAGGGTTAGTTCATCTTATCCGAACCAATCTGATCCTTTGCATAATCTTTTTGGTATTTGCTTTGTTGAATTTGCGGTTGCATCATCGTGTTAAGTTGCTTGTCCTAGAGTCTAGTCCTATAGAGTTTCAACTTCTGCTCACAAGTTGTCACGCCGCCGCCGCACCATCGTCATCACCGCTGCCATATACCACCATCATCATCACCGCTGCCATATACCACCATCGTCATCACCACTGCCATATACCACCATCGTCATCACCACTGCCATATACCACCATCGTCATCGCCGCTCCCATATACCACATATCCACCGCCATCATGCTAATCCGAGTCCACATCCATCATAGATTCGCCACCAGTCCGTGTTCCACCGCCCTGCATATATCCGCCACCAGTCCAAGTTTCCACCAGATTCATCTCCGCCACCAGTCCTAGTCCGAGTCCAGTAATTGTTATTGTGTTCTCAATTTCCAGATCACGCGATACTCCGAGTCATGACAGAGTAGGACTCCCCAACTTTCGAGCCATCCGCAGAAGAAAAATAGTTCCAGTTTCAAAAAAAACTATGTCTGGAAAATTCTGGCTAGGCAGTTTTTAGGACATTTGTAGACTTTTTCAAAAAAAATGTTGCAGAGCAAAAAAAGAGGAAAAAGGTGCAAAAAAAAGTGAAAAAAATTAAAAAAATCAGAGTGTGCTCCTCCCTTGTTTACGTGCAGCGCCGTGATTTTGTTAGTGTTCTAGGCTCGTGTCTCTAGTACGGTCTAGCCTAGGACCAGCACAATACCGTCGTTGAGCGTTTATTCAACTTTGCATATCTGAATTGATTATTGCTGACCATTTTTGCTACCATAATATAAGCCTTCCCAGCTCCACATACATCTACATCGTGTGTTTGACTCTCCCTGGTAATCGCTTTATCCAAGCTTTGAGAGTTTTGACTACAACAGTTGCCGATCACCGCCTGCTGCTGGGTAAGAACTGGTAAGAATTTGAGTTTTGCTTGACGGATTTGTGATACCCACCACCACCACCACTTGTTAGTAGTCTGTAGGATCATATTCTTGTGTGTTTCTATTGCTGCTAACCATGCCAGGATCACAAGCCGACGAGATTGACAGGGAGAACTTAACGAACAAGGAGCTTCATGATAAGTTTCAGCAAATGATGACTGAACAGGTGCAAGATGTGCTGAACAATTTTCAAGAGGCCATGGAGAAGATCACTGGCCTTGAGAAGACGTTCGAAACAAAGCTCGATAACAGATTTAATGAACTGATTGCGCATCTTCCACAACCGGCTGCACCTGCCGCACCTCTGCAACAACAACAACAACTACCTCCACATGGCGAAACAGCCCTCCGCCGAGCGAGCCGTGTTCCTCTTCAGCCTGGCCAAACTGTTGGTGCTGTTGTTGATAATTTTGTGGCTCCTGCTGCTGATGGGGAGGAGGATGATTATGCAGGAGATTACGAGGATGTGGTTGATCAAAATCAGAACTACGTGCAACCACCAGCACCACAACCACCAGGTCGTCCACATGCAAATAATGGCAATGTAAGGGCTCCCCCTCAGGTACGAGATCATGACCATCTCCCTAAACTGAAATTGAATATTCCACCATCTGAGGGTAGATATGTTCCTGGTATATATCTTACTTGGGAGTTAGAAACTAAATAATGATTTACATGTTTACAATATCCTGAGGAGAGACGTGTTCCTGCTGCTGTTTGTGCTTTCACTAGCTTTGCATGTGTTTGGTGGTCTGAATATTGTAGGTTATATCCTGTTCCAGCTACTTGGGCTGCTTTGGAAACTGCTATGCGTACTCGTTGGGTTCCACCATATTATCAACGTGAATTACTTCAAAAATTGCAGCGCTTAAGACAAGGAAAAAATTCTGTAGAAGAATATTATCAGGAATTACAAACTGGCTTGATTAGATGTGGTATTGTTGAGGAGAATGAAGCTATGCTTGCATGTTTTATGGGTGGATTAAATAGAGAGATTCAGACCATCATAATATCACTCGTTTATACCATCTTGCTTGTAAAGCTGAACGTGAAGTGCAGGATCGACAAGCATTGGCGCGGACTAACTTTTCTGTAGGTCGACCTTCATCATGGACACCGCGTGCATCCTCTACTTCCACACATTCTACTGCACCGACACCTCCATCAGCTGTTACCTCCAGCCATGATACAAGGAAGCAGGCACAACCACCATTGTCTGCCAAGAGCACACCTATCGGGCCTGCACAGAGTTCATCTTCTTCCATGGCATCAACAGGGCACACTAGTGATATTATTTGTCGTTGTTGTAAGGGAAGAGGACATTTTGCGAGAGAATGCAAATCTCAGCGTGTGATGATTGCTACTGAGGATGGTGGGTATGAGTCCGCTAGTGACTATGGTGAGGAGACTTTGGCTCTTATTACACGTGAAGAACACGATGGAGATGATTCTGATCATGAGACGCAATATATGGCTCCTGAAGATGCTGACAGGTATGAATGTTTAGTTGCTCAACGTGTTTTGAGTGTGCAGGTTACACAAGCTGAGCAAAATCAGAGGCATAATTTGTTCCATACAAAGGAAGTTGTGAAGGAACATCTTGTTCGTGTGATCATAGATGGAGGGAGTTGCAACAACTTGGCTAGCATGGAGATGGTGGAGAAGCTATCTCTCACCACAAGACCACATTCACATCCTTACTACATCCAATGGTTCAATAACAGCGGCAAGGTTAAGGTAACACGTATTGTTTGTGTGCATTTTAGTATCTCCACATATGCTGATTATGTTGATTGTGATGTGGTACCTATGCAAGCATGTTCCTTATTACTTGGTAGACCATGGCAATTTGATAAAAATTCTGTACACCATGGTATGAACAATCAGTATACTCTTGTTCATAAGGATAAAAATATTACTTTGCTTCCTATGACTCCTGATTCCATTTTGAAAGATGATATTAATAGAGTTAATGAAGCAAAACAAGAGAAAAATAAGAGTGAAAATCAGATTGTGGCAAAAGAATTTGAGCAACAAATGAAGCCTAATAATAAACCATCTACTGTTGCTTCTGAAATTAAATTGAAAAGTGCATGTTTACTTGCCACCAAATATGATATTGATGAGCTAGATTTTAGCAAATCTATTTGCTATGCTTTTGTGTGCAAAGAGCCATTATTTTCATTCGAGGACGTGCCTTCCTCTTTGCCCCCTGCTGTCACTAATGTTTTGTAGGAGTTCGCTGACGTTTTTCCACAAGACGTGTCACCGAGATTACCACCTATTCGAGGCATTGAGCATGAAATTGACTTAATTCCCGATGCATCGCTACCCAACCGTGCACCATACCGTACCAATCTAGAGGAGACGAAGGAGATTATGCGTCAAGTACAGGAGCTGCTCGACAAAGGTTATATACGTGAATCTCTTAGTCCTTGTGTTGTTCCTATTATACTAGTGCCTAAAAAGGATGGTACGTCGCGTATGTGTGTTGATTGTAGAGGCATTAATAATATTACTATTCGTTATCGTCATCCTATTCCTACGCTAGATGATATGCTTGATGAATTGAGTGGCTCTACAATATTCTCCAAAGTTGATTTGCGTAGTGGATACCATCAAATTCGTATGAAATTGGGTGATGAATGGAAAACAGCATTTAAAACTAAGTTTGGTTTGTATGAGTGGTTAGTCATGCCTTTTGGGTTAACTAATGTGCCTAGTACTTTCATGAGACTAATGAACGAAGTTTTATGTGCTTTCATTGGACGATTTGTGGTAGTCTATTTTGATGATATACTGATTTATAGCAAATCTTTGGAAGAACATTTTGAACATTTACGTGTTGTTTTTATTGCTCTACGTGATGCACGTTTGTTTGGTAACCTTGGGAAGTGCACCTTTCGCACCGACCGAGTATCTTTTCTTGGCTATGTTGTTACTCCACAGGGAATTGAAGTTGATAAAGCCAAGATTGAAGCTATTGAGAGTTGGCCGCAGCCCAAAACGGTCACACAAGTGAGGAGTTTTCTTGGCCTCGCTGGATTCTATAGGCGTTTTGTGAGAGATTTCAACACCATTGCTGCACCTCTCAATGAGCTTACAAAGAAATATGTGCCTTTTCTTTGGGGTACCACACAGGAAGAAGCCTTCACGGTATTGAAAGATAAGTTGACACATGCTCCTTTACTCCAACTTCCTGATTTTAATAAGACTTTTGAGCTTGAATGTGATGCTAGTGGAATTGGATTAGGAGGTGTGTTATTACAAGATGGCAAACCTGTTGCATACTTTTCTGAAAAATTGAGTGGGCCTAGTCTGAATTATTCTACTTATGATAAAGAATTATATGCTCTTGTTCGGACTTTAGAAACATGGCAACATTATTTATGGCCCAAAGAATTTGTTATACACTCTGATCATGAATCTTTGAAACATATTAAAAGTCAAGCTAAACTGAATTGTAGACATGCTAAATGGGTTGAATTCATTGAGACATTCCCTTATGTCATTAAACACAAGAAGTGTAAAGAAAATGTTATTGCTGATGCATTGTCTCATCGCTACACTATGCTTTCACAACTTGACTTCAAAATATTTGGTTTGGAGACCGTCAAAGATCAATATGTGCATGATGCTGATTTTAAAGATGTATTGCAGAATTGTAACGAAGGTAGAACATGGAACAAGATCATCGTTAATGATGGTTTTGTGTTCCGTGCTAACAAGCTACGCATTCCAGCTAGCTCCGTTCGTCTTTTGTTGTTGCAGGAGGCGCATGGAGGACGATTAATGGGACACTTTGGCGTGAAGAAGACAGAGGACGTACTTGCTACACATTTCTTTTGGCCAAAGATGAGACGGGATATTGAGCGCTTTGTTGCTCGTTGTACTACATGTCAAGAAGCTAAGTCATGACTCAATCCTCATGGTTTATATATGCCTTTGCCTGTACCTAGTGTTCCTTGGGAGGATATATTTATGGACTTTGTTTTAGGTTTACCTCGAACAAAGAAGGGGAGGGATAGCATATTTGTTGTCATGGATAGATTCTCGAAAATGGCACACTTTATACCATGTCATAAAAGCGATGATGTTGTTAATGTTGCTGATTTGTTCTTTCGTGAAATTATTCGCTTGCATGGTGTGTCAAATACTATTGTTTCATATTGTGATACTAAATTTCTTAGCCACTTTTGGAGATGTTATGGGCTAAGTTGGGGACTAAACTGCTTTTTAGTACTACTTGTCACCCCCAAACTGATGGACAAACTGAAGTAGTCAATAGAACATTGTCTACTATGCTTAGGGCTGTTTTGAAGAATAATAAGAAAATGTGGGAAGAATGCTTGCCTCATATTGAAATTGCTTATAATCGTTCATTTAATTCTACTACTAAGATGTTCCCTTTTGAAATTGTGTATGGTTTCCTACCTCGTGCACCTATTGATTTGTTGCCTCTTCCATCTTCGGAGAACATTAATTTTGCTGCTAAACAACGTGTTGAATTGATTTTCAAAATGCATGAGTTAACTAAGGAAAACATTGAGCGTATGAATGCTAAATATAAACTTGCTGGAGATAAGGGTACAAAACATGTGGTGTTTGGACCTGGAGATCTTGTTTGGTTACATTTGCGTAAGGATAGATTTCCTGATTTGCGCAAATCAAAGCTAATGCCTCATGCTGATGGTCCTTTTAAGGTGTTGGAGAAAATAAATGATAATGCATATAAACTTGAGCTACCTGCAGATTTTGGGGTTAGTCCCACTTTTAACATTGCAGATTTGAAGCTATATTTGGGTGAGGAAGATGAGCTTCCGTCGAGGACGACTTCATTTCAAGAAGGGGAGGATGATGAGGACATCAATACCATTGTTACACCCACAACCCCTACTGCTACATATACTGGACCAATTACTAGAGCTCGCGCATGCCAATTAAATTATCAGGTACTTTCGTTTCTTGGTAATGATTCTAATGTTCATGAGAATATGATGCTGCCTAAATTGGATACATTTGTTTTGCTTACAAATGAAGGGCCTAGCTTGGAGAAGGATGAACATTGGAGCACGAACAAGCATGGAGATGATGGCATGCGCAAGGGGAACAAGAACGGAGTTACAAGTGATGATTTCAGGACTTTAAAGCCACCATAATGGGTGCATGAAGCCCTGGACGAAATATACAAGATGCCACTTCATAAATTTCGTCCCGAGGCTATTCTAGGTGTTGCGTCACCTTATTATTGGGCCAGGCCCATGTAATTTCGAAATACATAAGTATAGGCTATTTTTAGAGTCCATATGTGTGGGAAAACAAGAGATAGGGTTGATTTCGGACCCCTCCACCAAGGGCCACGAATTTCCCCCCTCTTCCTCCATATATATAGCCCTTAGGGCACCGATTAGACTTTGGGTTTTGTTTAGATTAAAAGTTCGCCATAGCTGCAACTTCGCGTACTTCGTTTGTGTTCAACGACCAGACAAAGGCGTCACAGAACCCCACCTTGATCAATAAAGCTTTCATCTTATATTCGCAATATCTAGATTGCAATCTCAGTTTCTTGCTTGTTCTTCGTTTGCTCGCAGGAAACAGACCCTCGTGGTCAGGTTGATCGTGCTCCGGTGTGGTCAATAACCTCTCGGATTTGGTTTAGCGATTGCTAAGGCGCGACGTTCTCGCACGTTCGTAGTCGGATCATCAAAGTCGACTTCCACCAAAGCGAAATCCATCATCTCATCGAAAGAAGGGACACTTTTGCCCCTATCACCCCAAGTTTTGCGAAGCCCGAAAGGAATGCGTCGAGCACGGCAAGGTTTGGAACGCCAAAGGCCTCAATGAGGACAGGCTGCACCCGGCAATTTAATAGGTTCACCCGTTTGATGACTGTCGGTTTAACCATTGAGCATGTGGGGTAGACTTTCTTCTCCGCCGCATCTCGCCATTGCAGGAAAGGGACAGATCCGCGTGGCTCTATGGTGATGCTGTGGATAGGATGAGACCGCTCCTAGGGTTGGCAAACAACTTATCAGTTTACAACCATGGCTGGTTGTGCGACCAACTGTTTGGTCGATTCGAGTTGTTCAAGCTCCCGGCAACCGTCATCCCTCTGAACATCTATTCTGCCCGAGACCAGATACTGAAATGGATGCCGGACTGCAACGCTGAAGGGGTGGTGAGTACTTCACAGCTACCCACCCTGGATGAAGAGCTCGAGTGGTCGAACATCCTGGTGGAGAGGGCCACCAGGACTAAAACCAGAATGTATAAACCCACCTCCTCTGCAGAGGCAGCATATATCTTGAAGAGGGTCAAGGAGGACAAGGCCACCCACCTTGCGGAGATGAGGAAGGCAGGATAGGCCGGAAAGGGCATGGGGAGAGCTGATGATGGGAATTCTTCCCAGGGCAGCAGCAAGGTGCAAGCCACGGAAGGAGCTGTCATGGAAGAGCTTGCCGGGAACAACTTTGCCGGGCTAGATGCCCTAGCCACGGCAGGAATGGAGCTTCAGGAGGAGGAGGGGGTCAGCAAAGTGGTGGATCTTGAGGAGTGGCTCGCGGCCGGGCCGCAAGCCCCCGAGTCAGACCTCGAGCAGGGCACCTGCAGGCGCGCAACTGTCCGAGGGGTGCAGCCTCCAACCCGACCACCAAAAGAGTGAAGAAAACCACCACCAAGATAACCAATGTGGACGTGGTGCTTCGCCGATCTCCCTGTCTTGCTAGGACCAAGACGTCTTCCGTCGGGCGAGTGGCCGTCGTGGAGGATGATTTCGACTCCAGCTCGAGCTCGAGTTCTTCACAGAGCTCGTCTTCACCTGATCCCCTGGCTCCGCGCCAGGCGCCAAAGCTGCCAGAGAGATCTGCTCGTCCGCCTCCGAAGAGGAGAAGGGAGCCCTCACCTCCCATGGAGTTCAACTTGGACTCCCTGCTCATTGCAGAGGAGTAAGGTGATTTTTTCCGTTCGTGAATAGCTTGTGCATACCCAATTATTTTTGCAGACTGGCCTCTTTCTCTTGTTGTTGCCAGCAGGGAGGCGGAGGAGGATACGGAAACCCTCGTCCATCGCTCCCGGAGGAAGCTCCGATGTCTTGGATCGTGGGCACAGAAAGCTCGGCCTTAGCGGCGGGGGTGATGCACAGGACCCTGTGCCGAGCCCCCGGCCCAGCCCTCGGACGGGGAGTGGAGATTTGGTTCCACCCACCGGGGGCGATGGGGACGGCCTTCCTGTTCCCTCGGGTGGAGGGGGAGGTGAGATGACGCAGGGCGAGCCCCTCCCTAAGGGGCATGCTCCCCCCATCGCTCGAGCTGGAGAGACCTCCACGGAACCCTTTGTAGACGATGCCGCACAGAAGGCTGCCAGGACTACCATGGCAGAGGGTGAAGTTCGAGGCCCGGCAACAGCTGTTTCCGGGGAAACAGAGGTTCTTGCCTGATAGACTTTTCTAGGTACTTCATTTGTTCCTTCTTTTATTTCTTACTTTGGTTGCTTCTCCTGGCTTCCCTATTTCTTTAAGACTTTCGCTTCTTCGTGATTCACTGGCTCTCCCATATGCAGCCCCTCAAACCGAAGAACCAGACCTATTGGAGGTGGTGGCTAATATAGTAAGGGCCACCACAGGTGAAGTTGTAGAGCTCGCCGCTGCTGGGGGACAGGATCTTGCTGCCGGTAATGCATAGGGTTCCATGGCAGTGAAGGAGCATTCTTCGAAGGACGTCCTGATAGGGGAAGTGGTCGTCGAGGAGAATATCCCTCTCCAGACCATGGGCCCACTCCCCACCACCGGGACCGTCGCTGAGATCCCGCCATCCTCCTCAAGCACGCTGGCCATGGTGTTGTCGTCACCCGGAGCTGGAGCCCCTATCATGTCCTTGATGATGGATGCTGAGCTTGATGAAGAGCTTCAACGTCTCCTAGCTCTGCTTTATGAGGGAGCTGGGGCCGACGACTCAGCTGTCATCGCCATGGACTTTTCCTTCATGGAATCCATAGTGGTGGGCGTGAAAGAGATGCAGGCTTGGCACAACAAAAAGTGGCAGGCGCTCAACGAGCAACACGAGTCCATCGATAGGATGAACCAGAAGCTGGAGGATAAAGGCCTCGAGCTGCGCGTGTGGCACGACAAGCAATTCAAGGTGCTCTTGAGGCAGCAAGAGACGCTCTAGATGACGCGGGAGGACGTCATGGCTCGCAAGGCATGCCTGGCGGACCGCAAGGCATCCCTGGACGCTAGGGAGCGAGAGATTTCCATCTGGGAGGAGAAGCTCGAAGCCACCCTACGTGCCAAAGATGACGATCTGGAGGCTCTTGTTTGCCAGCGCACTAAGGATCTGGAGGACAAGCATGGAGCAGCCATGGACGCCATTGCCACTGACTCTGCTGCCCAACTGAAGAAGCTCACTGATGACCTGGCTGCCGTGTCCACTGCCAAGACTGACCTCGACCAACAGGTATCTAAGCTGGCGGAAGATCTTGTCGGGAATGCCAAGGAGTTACAAGCTCTCAAGGAGGAAGCACGGAAGGCGGAGGCTCTCTTGTCAGACGTCCAGTCGCAACTCTCCTCCAAGGCCCAGAACCCTGATACCGCCAACAATGCCATTGCTGACGTGAAGGCCGAGATCGGGTCCTTGGAGAGTGCGGCAGAGTCCTCCCAATCCCGTCAACAGTTGTCGTCCAAGGATCTGGAAACTGCCAAGCGTCTCCAGAAATATGCGGAAGCCAAACTGGAGAACCTATCTGAGCAAGTCAACCTCTGGATCAGGAGCTTGATCGATGTTGCCAAGCGCCTTACTCCCCAGGCTGTGGCGATGGGTATGGATGGCCCAACCTTCTCGCTCAGCCAGCATGAGGTCCCAAGCGCCAAGTTGGGAGTCTTCTTCAACGAGCTGATCCAGAAGCTGAAGGTGCACAAAGAAGGAAGGGTCGAGCGCTTTGCGACCGAGTCCCCGAAGCTGGCCCGTAACGCCCTCTTCATGGTATTGAGAAATATTGCCTGCCTCCATCCAGACCTCGATCTTGACGACGAATTCAAGAAGCCACCAGCGGGTGCCGACATTGCAGCCGCCAAGGAGAAAGTTGTGCCACAGGCCGACAGGGTTCTCCATGTTTGAACCGCTCCATCTGGTCACCGAGCGAAGTATCTGCCGTTGTTCCTTTTGTGTTGCCCTATAATGAAACATGGCGTACATTTTGTGTTTAGTCGTTTTATCTCTTGTGTTTGCACGAAACTGGTATTTCTAGCTGAATTTTAAATGCGTGTTTATCCCTTTGAGCCCTATACGTTTGCGTTTGTATGATCGATCCCTATGTATGCTTTGGATGCTTGCCGGTATCATATTGCCATGATTATAGTAAGGGTCCGGCCTTTATCAGTCATCTTGGCGTAGATGCGTCCCTGCGTGTTTTTCCCAGGTAGTTCTCGGTGCAGCCTCTCGTCCTACGAGCATGGCTCTGGACAGTACAATGGTGTGACCAAAGAAACTAACCAAGGTTCCATCACACAAGGGTTTTCACAATACAAACGCTCACTAGAGTTAAGGGATAAACGTCGGCAAAATTTTCAAATGTATCAATCAAGAAGTGATAATGTAAACTTAGCTTTCGTTCTGAGCTTCTTTCCGGGCCGCGCGTGTCAAGTGCGCCCACGGCATCTGGAGGAGCAGAAGTCAACCATGTGGTTTCTTAGTTCCCGGCAGGGACCGATATGCATTTCATGTGGTTGGCGGGCATCAGGGCATAGTGTCGGGCTTCTCTGGTCCTCCCCCTTTTTTTGCTCTCGTTTTGGGTTAGTCCGGCGGCTGCCGATGCATGGGTTGTGCCGATGCAGGCAGCCTCATCGAGTGCACTTGCCGGGGCATCTGTTGATGGACTCATACCAGCGCTTCACTCAAGATTACCCAAAATAGGGGAAATACTGGACCGAGGTCACGCGGTAATCGTCGACATCAACGACACCGAGGCTAAAGCGATTCGACTGCTGACAACAAGAAGGGACGAGGAGGAGGGAGCTCGTGCCTGCATGTTTCGTGCCCTTTCACCGAATGGCGCCCGAATGGTAGGTACACCATGCGGGCCGCCTGGACGAGTCTCTTGCCACCAGCGAAGATCTTTGTTGTAGCCATGGCTATGGTAAGGCGTGGAGACCAACAATGTGGCGTGGGGATGGCCCCGATTTGCTTCTGCGTCTTCGTGGGCGCCACGGTCGATGGAGTCGTCGAAGATGCACATGGCGGCGAAGGTGACGCGCTGCTCATGTCTTCAGGTTCGTGCAAGCGAACCCCCTACCTGGCATGCCAAAGATATCGCAGGAAACCATGGCCACCTATGGGACCAGGAGGCCCCTTGCTAGTTCAGCAGGGGGAGGTGTGTTGCACAAAGAGCAGACGGACATGAGGCAGCATGGCAGAGATCACATGGGCAGTTTTACCCAGGTTTGGGCCGCCGCGAGGGGTAAAACCCTACTCCTGCTTTGGTGGATTGATGGTGGAAATATGGTGGTGGAGCGTAGTACACTTGCCCGGCAAGGGTTGCCTCAGGGCGGCAGCGACTACGCACGTACGGGGGTGTCAGTTATCCAATCTTCTAACCTCTCGAACCCATTCTACCGTTGCCATGGGCCTCCTTTTATAGGTTAAGGGGTCACCATAGTGGCAACGTAGTCATTATGCATTGGTATGACAACAAACAGTGCTATCATACCTAACTCTATGGGCTGACAGTGCACATTTAATGCACCGCTTAACGTCACATCGTTGGTTGCCCGGCAAGGCTTGCCAGGCTATGTTGCCAGCTCACCACCTGCTTGTTTGACACGTCACAGGATGGGTGTCGTCTATAGGTGTTCTGGTAAGGAGAGTATGCCATGTGGCGAATGGCTGCCACTTAATCACTCTGCGGCTTGACACCGCACCGATCGACGACATGAGTCGTTGTGAAGTGGTTAGCGAGGCAATTTAGCCTCCGCAAGTTTCGGCAGGCCCTGTCGGGACGCCTTGGTCGTCTTCTTCTGGGGGTGGCCTCGCCCCTTGCCGGGCTCTCCTGCCCGGGAGAGGAGGCCTTTCTCTTGACGATACCTTGCTTCTCTGGCTTGGTCTTGGTCCCTCTGATCTTCTTGTTGGTCCTTCGAATCTCTTGGTTTCTTGTACATCTTGGCTTGATCTTGGCTTGTCCGTGCATGTGTCAGGGGAAAACATATACCCCTGTATATTTTCCCCGGCACCTTACGATTGTTTTGAGATATAAAGATGGTGATATTAGAGTCATGCTAGGGAGTAATTGTGGATTGGTAGGAATACTTGTGTTAAAGTTTTTGATTCCCATAGCATGCACGTATGGTGAACTGCTATGTGATGAAGTCGGGCATGATTTATTTATTGATTGTCATCCTTTGTGTGGAGGTCGGGATCGCGGGATGGTTAACTCCTACCAACCCTTCCCCTAGGAGCATGCGTGAAGTACTTTGTTTCAATAGCTAATAGACTTTTGCAATAAGTATGTGAGTTCTTTATGACTAATGTTGACTCCATGGATTATACGCACTCTCATCCTTCCACCATTGCTAGCCTCTCTAGTACCGCGCAACTTTCACCGGTGCATTAAACCCACCATATACCTTCCTCAAAACAGCCACCATACCTACCTATTATGGCATATCCATAGCCATTTCGAGATATATTGCCATGCAACTTCCACCATTCCGTTTTGTTCTAAGTCTCAAGTTGTAATTATTGAGTTGTAAGTAAATAAATGTGTGATGATCATCATTATTAGAGCATTGTCCCATGTGAGGAAATGGAAGCTATAATTCCATCACAAGTTGGGATGAGTCTCCGGACGTTATGAAAAATAAAAGAGGCCAAAGAAGCCCAAATAAAAGAAGGCCAAAGAAGCCCACAAAAAACAAAAAAATGAGAGAAAACATAGAAGGGGAAATGTTACTATCCTTTTTCCACACTTGGGCTTCAAAGTAGCACCATGATCTTCATGATAGACAGTCTCCTATGTTGTCACTTTCATATACTAGTGGGAATTTTTCATTATAGAACTTGGCTTGTATATTCCACTGATGGGCTTCCTCAAATGGCCCTAGGTGTTCGTGAGCAAGCGAGTTGGATGCACACCCACTTAGTTTCTTGTTGAGCTTTCATAAACTTATAGCTCTAGTGCATCCCTTGCATGGCAATCCCTGCTCACTCACATTGATATCTGTTGATGGGCATCTCCATAGCCCGTCGATACGCCTAGTTGATGTTAGACTATCTCCTTGTTTTTGTCTTCTCCACAACCACCATATTCTATTCCACCTATAGTGCTATATCCATGGCTCATGCTCAAGTATTGCATGAAAGTTGAAATTTTTTGAGAATACTAAAGTATGAAACAATTGCTTGGCTAAAACCGGGGTTGTGTATGATTTAATACTTTGTGTGATCAAGATGGAGCACAACCAGACTATATGATTTTGTAGGGATAACTTTCTTTGGCCATGTTATTTTGAGAAGACATGACTGCTTTATTAGTATGCTTGAAGTATTATTATTTTTATGTCAATATTAAACTTTTGTTTTGAATCTTATGGATCTGAACATTCATGCCACAATGAAGAAAATTACATAGTAAATATGTTAGGTAGGATTCCACATCAAAAATTCTGTTTTTATCATTTACCTACTCGAGGACGAGCAGGAATTAAGCTTGGGGATGCTCGATACGTCTCCAACGTATCTACAATTTTTGATTGTTCCATGCTATTATATTATCTGTTTTCGATGTTTTATATGCATTATTATGCTATTTTATATTATTTTTGGGACTAGCTTAATAACCTAGATCCCACTGCCAGTTTCTATTTTTTCCTTGTTTTTGAGTTTCGTAGAAAAGGTATATCAAACGGAGTCCAAACGGAATAAAACTTTATGATGATTTTTCTTGGACAAGAAGACACCCAGAGGACTTGGTGTCCAAACCAGAAGACCCACGACGTGGCAGCAAGGGTGGAGGGCGCACCCTTGGGGGTGCCCCCTGCCTTGTGGCCCCAGGGGAGTCCCCTGACCTACTTCTTCGTCCTATATATTCACATATATTCCAGAACCCTCAGAGAGAGCCACGAAAATAATTTTCCACCGTCGCAGGTCTCTGACCTCGTTAGATCCCATCTAGAGGCCTTTGCTGGTACTCTGCCGGAGGGGGATTTGATCGTGGAGGGCATCTACATCAACCCTATTGCCCTTCCAATGAAGCATGAGTAGTTTACCTCAGACCTATGGGTCCATAGCTAGTAGCTAGATGGCTTCTTCTCTCTCTTTGATTCTCAATACCATGTTCTCCTCGATGTTCTTGGAGATCTACCCGATGTAACCTTCTTTTGCGGTGTATTTGTCGAGATCCGATGAATTGTGGATTTATGATTAGCTAGTCTATTAATATATGTGAATCTTCTCTGAATTCTTATATACATGATTTGATATCTTTGTATTTGTCTTCGAATTATCGGTTTGGTTTGGCCAACTAGATTAGTTTTTCTTGCAATTGGAGAGGTGCTTAGCTTTGGGTTCAATCTTGTGTGATTTCACCCAGTGACAAAGTAGGGGTAGCGAGACACGTATTGAATTGTTGCCATCAGGGATAAAAATATGGGGGTTTTCATCATATTGCTTGAGTTAATTCCTCTCCAGCATGTCATCTTACTTAAGGCGTTACTCCATTATTTATGAACTTAATACTCTAGATGCATGCTGGATAGCGGTTGATGTGTGGAGTAATAGTAGTAGATGTAGGTAGGAGTCGGTCTACTTGACATAGACGTGATGCCTATATGCATAATCATTGCCTTGGATATTGTCATAACTTTGCGCTTTTCTATCGCTCGGCAGTAATTTGTTCACCCATCGTATTATTTGCCTTCAAGAGAGAATCCTCTAGTGAAACATATGGCCGCCGAGTCTATTTTCCATCATATTTGTTTCTGATCTACTATTTTGCAATCTTTTATTCTCATATCTATAAACTAAAAACCCAAAAATATTTAGTTATCTTTTACTAAGTTTTATCTATCTCTATTAGATCTCACCTTTGACAGTGACCGTGAAGGGATTGACAACCCCTTTATCGCGTTGGGTGCAAGTGTTTGATTGTTTGTGTATGTGCATCTATTGGGAACTTGCATGTTTCTCCTACTAGATTGATACCTTGGTTCTTAACTAAGGGAAATATTTATCTCTACTGTGCTGCATCACCCTTGCATGTTCCAGGGAAAAACCAACGCAATATCAAGAAGTAGCAACGAGGCACCGAGCGGTACTATTGTGCCTCCACAACAACATCCAGATGGCAAGTCACCGGTTGATCAAGCTCAAGATCTCCAGGTGCCGCTCCCACTGCGCCAGCCCACTGCCGCCCTCACGACTCGGCAATGAGACCACAACGCTGCTCTTGCTGGCTCTGCCAGGAGTCGAGCAACGTCGCGGTCCTCACGCTCTAACATGCCCCAAACGGCGACGGAGGCGATGGCGCGGGCGCAGATGCTGCTGGATTTCCCTCCAGTGGCTGACAAGATGGACGAGCGGAGGGCTACCATTTGAAGTTTGATCGAGTTTGCCGATGCTACAAAGTCCCAGTTGGTGGAGCCCTCACGGCGCCCATCAACTATGCCTGCAGCTCAAGCTGAGGGCCGTGGGCGGGTGGTGCACCCACGATGCAGTCCCCTCCTCGGCATCAATCTCAGCGGCAACAGCGACCCTCGCAGCAAAACCAGCAGGACTTGCAGCCCGACGACGCGTCCATGGTTTCCTTAGATCCGCAGACGCAGTGGGATCAGAGGCAAGTGCTACTACAAAGGCAGGCGGAGGACGCTCACACCACTATCCAGCGGTGCCGGGATGCACGCCTTCAATCAGACGAGCGCAACGGTCCAGTCGTTGATGAGCCAGCGCCCGTTGTTGGCGGGTACTTACCTTATGAGGTTGGGTGCCCCGCTTTCACACGTGAGTTGCAGCAAGTCCGTTGGCCGTTCATCCACGCATTCAAGCCCGAAGTACCGTAAAAGTACGACGGCGGTCAAAACCCAGTCGAGTTCTTGGGTGTACACCATTGTTGTAGACGCTGCCGAGGGAAGATATGAAAAGGTGCTAGCCAATTACTTCCCATTGGTGCTCAAGCCCAATGTGAGGTCCTGGTTGATGAACATGCCATAAAACTCCATTTCCTCGTGGTCAAATCTTTGCAATGAGTTTGTTAGTCCTTCTACAGGAGGATAGAAAGGTCCAGGGTTGCCCAGTGACTTGCAAGTGATCCCGCAGAAAGAAGAGAGCATGTGCAAGTACATCCAGAGATTTAGCTATGTGCATCGCGGCATACTGGATATCCATCCCGCGGCCATGGTTCCCACGTTCCACACGAATGTGCGCAACCGCAAGATGCGGGAGAAGATGCATATCCGCTTGCCAAAGACCGTTAACAAACTTTATACATTGGCGGACAAATGTGCACCCGCTGAAGAAGGGAGAAGGCTTCCCGGGGAGGGCAATGCCACCAAAATCGATTCTGACGATGATGACGCAACCGCCCCGGGAAAGAAAGGTCGAAGACGCAATATGAAGCAAAGAGGCAAGAAAGCTATGGCTGCAGAAGGGTACGGTAACTCCAGGCCCGCCAAGAAACCCAAAGCAGAGAGTACCGGTAAGGAAGCAGCTTCATGCGTTGATTGCCAGATTGCCACTGCGGGGGAGACGACTGGCAAGTCTGACGGACCGTACTGCAAGATTCGTTGTACCAAGGGCCACGACCTCCAAGAGTGCCGCCAAGTCAAGCAGCTGGCTGAGAAGCAGACGAGAAGCAAGACAATGAGAAAGGTCAGGAAGGTACAGGTGGTTCCGGCAAGAATGGACGTGGTGGTCGAGGTGGACGCCGCGGCAATGCTGGCCAAAAGAAAGAAAAGCCCACCAAGGGCGGAGAAAAGAAAGAAGAACACGAAGAAAGTGAGGATGAGGATGAGGAGTCTAGCGAGAAAGAGTTCCAGAAAGCAATAGAGGCCATGTGCATTGACGGAGGTGCATCTTTGCACTCCTCCCACCGTCATCTCAAGTAGTGGGCGTGGGAAGTCATTGTGGCGAAACCACCAGCAGATGCGCGGAAACCCCACAAGGGGTCCCACATGCCTATCATTTTCGATATCAGGACCACCCTGACCGCATGACTGCGGTCGGGTGTATGCCGTTGTTGATTTCGCCAACGATAAACAACCTCAAGGTCACGAAAATGTTAGTTGACGGTGGGGCCGTCTTGAACTTGATCTCCCCCGAGGTGATCAAGAGGCTGTAGATACCTGAGGAAGATCTCAAGAAAACCGGACATTCCAGGGAATTAACATGTGAAGGAGCCAGCCAAAGGGAAAGATCACGCTGCCGGTGACATTTGGCGGGGACCTAAACTACCGAACTGAGAAGATAGTGTTTGATGTGGTTAAGATCCCCTTGCAGTTCAATGGAATCCTAGGCCGCCCTGCCTTGGAAAAGTTCATGGAGGCATCCCACTATACTTATAATACGTTGAAGATGCCAGGGCCCATTGGTGTCATCTCCATTAGCTTCGATCAGAGAGATGCAATCATTTGTATGGACAAGCTCTACAGGGAAGCGGTCATAGCGGAAACTGGTAAAACAGTGGCTCCAGCCAAGGCAAAGAATAGCAAGAAATCTGTTAAGATATCCAGCGAGCTTTCCGGGAAGCGTGCCTCTTCGGAGTTGCGCACCCATCAAGGACTCGTCAAAAAGCTCTACCGACAAGAGGTTCAAGGCCACTCCACCTACAAGAAAGAAGGTGCTGGCGAGGGAGGATGGCACTGATGGTACCTTCACCATCAGTGCCACCCTAGATAGCAAATAGGAAAGTGCGGTCATTACTTTCCTACAGGCGAATGTAGATGTGTTTGCATGACAACCATGTGACATCCCCGGTGTTCCCAGGGAGGTAATTGAGCACCACCTTGATGTCTGCCCTCACACTCGGCTTGTCAAGTAGAAGGTCGGGAAGCAAGCTTTGGAACGACAACAATTCATAGCGGAAGAAATCAAGAAACTCAAGGCAGCTGGCCTGGTTAGGGGAGTGGTGCATCCAACCTAGTTGGCGAATCCGATCTCAACAAAGCATGCCCAAAGGACCTTTCCCTTTGCCACGCATCGACCTGATTGTGGACTCCACCACCGATTGTTATATGCTCTTGTTACTTGATGCCTACTCTAGATATCACCAGATATTCATGTCCAAGGAAGATGAAGAGAAAACCTCATTCATTACTCCATGTGGCATGTACCGCTTCATACGAATGCCTTTCAGACTAAAGAGTGTGGGTTCAACATTTGCAAGAGCATTCCAGATCGGTTTTGAACCACAGTTGCATAGAAACATAGAAGCCTACATGGATGATATCATGGTCAATACCAAGGACAAGTCCACTTTGATTCAGATTTAGAGGAAACCTTTTCCAACTTACAGAATTATCAAGCTCAACCCTGAGAAGTGTGTAATCGGCGTTCCCTCCGGCGAGCTCCTTGGATTCTTCATATCTCAGCATGGGATCGAAGCGAACCCCGACAAGATCAAGGATATTGAGCAGATCCACGCACCCAAGACCGTCAAGGATGTGCGACGCCTTGCCGATTGTGTTGCAGCTCTGAGTAGGTTGATTTCATGCTCTGCTGAGCATGCCCTGCCTTTTTTCAAGATTTGAAAAATGCGGGTCCGGTAAAATGGACTCCGAAAGCGGAGGCTGCACTGCATGACCTAAAAATTACTTGTCCTCTGTGCCAACTCTAGTCGTGCCTAAACCACAAGAACCGTTTTTGCTACACTTGGTGGAGACGAATCAAGTGGTCAGTGTTGCACTAGTTGCGCAGAGGGAAGCTGGCGATAAGGAAACAACAGTGGCAGAGCCATGCTTCGATGAGATAGCATCTTCCCCGGTGAGGCCAGATACCGGGAAGGAGAAGGTGGAGCAAGGGAAGGTAGCTGAGGGGCAAGTTACATCGAAGAAAAAAGTGGTGCAACAGCCAGTATACTTTGTCAAGTCTCCATTGCAAGGAGCTAGAGCAAGGAATTCGGGCGTGCAGGAATTTCTCTTCGGCTTGCTCATGGCCTCTAGGAAGTTGCACCACTATTTTCGAGCACATGAGATCACTGTGGTTACCTACTTCCCACTACAACGTATTCTGAGGAATCAAGAGGCAACCGGCAGAATAGTGGAGTGGGCATTGGAGTTGTCAAGTTGTGCACTCAAGTTTGAGAGTACATCAACTATCAAGAGCAGGGCATTAGCTGAATTCATTGCAGAATGGACGCCAACACCAGACGATGAGGTCCAGGAATCAGCGCTCCCCGGCAAAGAAACTGAGAAGAATTGGATCATGTTCTTTGATGGTGCTTTCTCGCTACAAGGCGTTGGTGCTGGGGTGCTACTTGTCGCACCCACCGGAGAGCATCTCAAGTATGTGGTTCAAATGCATTTCCCCCATGAGGAAGCTACCAACAATACTTCTGAGTCTGAGGGACTGCCTGCCAGCCTCAGAATCGCGATACAGTTGGGAATGAAAAAGTTGATCGTCCGCGGAGATTCACAGCTTGTAGTGAAACAAGTAAACAAGGACTAGCAGAGCCCGTTGATGGATGAAGTGAGAAAGTTGGAAGAACACTTTAAAGGTCTACAAACAGAGGACGTCCCTTGTGCGGAAATAGCACTGTTGATCAGTTGTCAAAAGTGCGCTGCTCAAAAGCTACATGTGGAACCAGGGACTTTTGTGCTCCACTTAACTCAACCCACAGTCACCCTATCAGTGAGAGCTAGGAAGAGAAGGAAGATGAGCGCCGGCAAATATTTTCTGACTAAGCTCCCAGGAGCCGCCATTAAAGTAATTGTCGAGAATTGCGATGTGCCTGCCAGTGAACAGCGACCTCAGGCAGAATCGTAGATACTTGCGGATGAGGTCAGCGCTCCCGTGCGCAAAGATATGTGTCGGTGTCAAAACCGGTGGATCTCGGGTAGGGGGTCCCGAACTATGCGTCTAGGCGGATGGTAACAGGAGACAAGGGACACAATGTTTTACCCAGGTTCGGGCCCTCTTGATGGAGGTAAAACCCTACGTCCTGCTTGATTAATATTGATGATGTGTGTTACAAGAGTAGATCTACCACGAGATCAAGGAGGCTAAACCCTAGAAACTAGCCTATGGTATGATTGTTGTTCGTCCTACGGACTAAAGCCATCCGGTTTATATAGACACTGGAGAGGGCTAGGGTTACACAGAGTCGGTTACAATGGTAGGAGATCTACATATCTGTATCGCCAAGCTTGCCTTCCACGCCAAGAAAAGTCCCATCCGGACACGGGACGAAGTCTTCAATCTTGTATCTTCATAGTCTTGGAGTCCGACCGATGATGATAGTTCGGCTATCCGGACACCCCCTAGTCCAGGACTCCCTCAGTAGCCCCTGAACCAGGCTTCAATGACGACGAGTCCGGCGCGCATATTGTCTTCGGCATTGCAAGGCGGGTTCCTCCTCCGAATAATTTATAGAAGATTGTGAACACCAGGATAGTGTCCGGCTCTGCAAAATAAATTCCACGTACCACCATAGAGAGAATAATATTCACACAATGTTCAATCTGCTGACGTATTTGGTGGCGTGACGTCACACCACTACCAAGCCTTTACTCGAATTGTTTTTATTGTACCACCTCAGCGCGTTTAGCAAAGCGGTTTCCTTGGCACGTCTTGTTGAAGCAGAGATCGTGTTCCCCTTATTCCGGGATTCCCATCAATACGGACGTGGGTAACCCAACCGCGCCATTGATTGCGGCGCTTGGGAGTTAAGCGAGTTTTATCAGGCCGGTGGGGACACATGTTTTTGTCCGCCCATATAAGGGGATAAAGATCCAACCCTTTTACCTGCGCCTTCTTCCTCCTTGGCTTATCCATCTCCGCGAACTCGAGCTCCAGCGCCCAAGTCCGCACATCTCACCTCAACCTTCTCCAACTATGTCCGGAGCGGGAGGCAAGTGGATGGCCTCCTCCGTCACGGAGGGGCACATCCAGAAGCTGCGCAGCGCCGGATATTTGTCCAGCAACATCGCGCACCGGCTCCCCAACGAGGTAGAGCTCATCCCCACCCCCAGGCCCCATGAGAGGGTAGTGTTTCTTCCCCATTTCCTCCGCGGACTGGGCTTCCCACTCCATCCCTTTATTCGGGGGCTCATGATCTACTACGGCCTGGATTTCCATGATCTGGCCCTGAATTTCATCCTCAACATCTCGGCGTTCTCGTCGTGTGTGAGGCCTTCCTCTGCATCCAACCCCACTTCGGCTTGTGGCTCAAGACCTTCAGTATCAAGCCGAAGGTTGTGAAGGGCAGTCAAGCGGAGTACGGACGCGCCATGGTGGGCAAGATGTCCCACGTTACTTGGCTTGAGGGCACTTTCATGGAAACCATTAAGGGGTGGCAATCGAGGTAGTTCTACATCACCGAGCCGCGTGACCCTGAATGGGCAGCGGCCCCCGAATTCAGATCTGGCATCCCCACACGGCTCACCTCTTGGAAAGAGAGTGGCCGAACATGGGGTGATTCGGAGGAGCTGACCGGACTCCAAGCCTGCATCCAAAAGCTAGTGGACAAGAAGCTCAAGCTTGTCAACGTAGTCCAGGTCATGCTCATCCGTCGGATTCTCCCGTGCCAATGACGGGGCTTCAATATGTGGGAGTTTGATCTGGCGCAACACCAGACTTTGAGCGGGCTCTTCGACACTACATACGAAGACGTCTAGAGGGTGTTGTTTAAGGGTGCCGAGGCCCCCGCATCCGCTACTGAAGATCGCGGATTCAGCTCGCAGCGTCCAGCTGACGAGGTAAGCGATTTTGCCCTTTACGGGACGCTTGTTTTCCATAGTTTGACTCTATGCGGGATCTAAACTCCCTCTCCTTTGACAGGACTGGCTGGAGAAGGTCGAACAGACTATCTGTCTGACCCCATTACCAGAGGACCCAGCGGACGCCCGCTTAACGGGGCTGCTGGCTCCGGCACCCCATGTGGTGCCGGAGAAGAAGGCCAAGAAGAAGGCCACGGGCACTCGGAAGAGTTCCCATTTTCAGGTGTTATCGGATGATGACTCCGAGGCAGACTCCTCCCACAAAGGCGAGGAGGAGAAGAAGAAAGCCTCTCCCCCAGCGGGGGGAGGGAAGAAAAGGAAGGCCTCCCCAACGAGGGAGGCCGAAGGGTCCAAGAAGGGAAGGATTCTTCCCCCGGACTGCTCTGCCAACGCCGGCGACGACGACGAGGATTGGCCCCCAAGGGCCAAGCCCCTGGCGAGATCGTAAGTATCCGGACTCCCGAATAACTTTATAATTTTTCTTTTCGCCACATGGTGTCTTTCTAATGTCGCATACAACCCTGCAGTCCGCCCAAGGATGATCTTCCAGCTTCGTCGAGCGGGTCCTTGGGTGCGTCGGATATGGATTCCCTTCCGACCGCCTCCACCCCCCGTGATGCGGACGATGCCGAGGTGGGATCCCGGGAAGGGACCTACCAGGAGGAGGAGGCCCTGGAGGTGTCGCAGAACAACCTCCCGGACTTTGCACCGGACTCGGCCCCGGAACCCATAGTGGCTCCGGAGTCCGGCGGGCGGCCCCTTCGTAAGAAGGGCAAGACCGTGACGCCGGCAGCCTCCGTCCAACCGGAGGCGCCGGATAGCTTGCTGGAGGCGCTCAATGGCGCCTCCATCAAAGAGGAACACCGCACTATTATGAGTGCGGTGATTCAGAAGGTTCAGCTCGCCAAGAGCGGGCTGACCGAAGCCTGCAGCAGCCTTCTAATAGGCTTTGAGGTAAGAATTTCGATATATGTAAAATAGTACCGCATAGACAGTAGCCCCTGATGCTCGGTTCGGTGTTCGGAAAGAAAAGCCGGACTGAGGATCTAAAAAGATATACGCAGGAGTCATAAAAGATATGTCAATATGGGATTGCAGGCTGTGCTGCTGACCTCTGTCGCACTGACTGCGGAGGTCAATACTTTGAAGCAAAGCCTCGAGCGGTCCGAGAACGAGCTCGGCCGTGCCAAGAAGCAGCTCGAGGACAATGAAGGTGAGTAACACCTTATTAAAAGTGTACCTTACAGAAAAGGATTTTGGTTGCAAGAAGAATGACAAGGATAACGTGGGTATTGCAGGGGCCACAAGCGAGGTGGCGACCCTGAAGGAGGCGGTGTCCGCGGCCGAACGTAATGCGGCCGCGGAATGCACCGAGCGAGAGAGGCAGGAGGCGCGGGTGGCGGAGGTACAGCAAGAGCTCCAGGCTCTCGTGGAAAAACATGAGAGTTTGGAGCATGACTCGAAGACTCGAGAGTCCGAGCTTGCAACGGCTCTTGAGAGTGCCAAAGCCGCTAAGGCAGAAGCCTATAAGGCCCTCCAGGAAGTCGAGGCGTTGAAGAAAATAGCGGCGGGTAAGGCATTTTTCATGCAAAGTAAGCATGTGAGTGTGAATTACCTATCACTTACCCGAATTCGGAGCTCTCCAGGAGCGTTCGCAGATCTGCCCCGCAGCGTGTCTGATGCTACCGCTTTCTACAGGGCCAAGGAGGGGAGCTCGACGAAGAAGGTCTTCTGGTCTCAGTATGCTGAGGCCGGACATCCGGTGCCCCTTAGCGACCAGCTGAAGCAGCTGGTCGAGCTCCACAAGGTGGCCGAACAGGCCATGAAGGGCCTCATAGTTCGGCTATGGCCTAAGGAGGCCATGCCTGGGAGCTACTTCGGCCTGGTGCGGCGGCTGGTGGATGCGTGTCCATGGGTTGAAGTCATCAAGCACTCCGCCTGTATTGAAGGTGCCCGTCGGGCCCTTGCCCGCGCAAAGGTGCGCTGGGGCAAGATGGATGCTCAGAAGCTTGTGACGGACGCGCCACCGTAGGGCAAGGAGCATCGCACGCCCGAGATGTATTATAAGAGTGTCCTGAAGGGTGCCCGCATTATTGCGGGTGATTGCTCCAAAGATGTAATATTTGAGTAGACTCGCATTTTGTTATCCTGTGCGCTGAAAACTTAGTTCATATGCGCTAAGTAACGCTTGCTAATTTAAAATATTACCTTCTGTACGGCTGTTTATCAAATCTGAGAGATGGCAAGTCGTCGGCTTCAGCCCCCATGCCACGAGTGCTGGGGTGTTCGGGATAAATTTGAGCACTCTTGTTCCCATTTTTGGGTCCATCTAGGGAGGCAATCAACACAATGAACAAGGCAACCGGACTTACAATGCTTGAACACTCTCACTTAGCCATAGAATTCTATAATTTTAAATTTCGGCGAAGCCCCTAGTATTCGGAAGGCCGAATTTGGGGCGCTATCCACGCCTGGGCCGGACAAAGCCGGCTCCTCGCTCTAAGTGGCATAAGTCTTTAGGGACTCGCAAAAAACCTCTCGAACAGCGACCAGCTCTCGCCTCATCATGACGGTCAGTTTTAGCTTTCTCCACTAAGGCACTCGCCTAGCTCAACTGGGGCGCAATCGCAGTGGTTCTCCTAGTGCTACCTTAGCTGATACAACGGAACGTAAGGTACAAAAACATGGGAGCCGGGAAAACCCAACTATTGACCCAAGACATGATTCGGAGCCGATGCATATAATGCTATAAGTTCGGGGTGCCACACTTGTGAAAGTGTTCGGACTTATCACACCATGATGTGGGAAACATAAGCCCCTGGTGTATTTAGCCGTACCAAAATGTACGGATGCAACATGTCATAAATGAACATATATATAAGAAAGAAATGCAATTGGAAGCGAAAAGGTGTTGCATTACTTATTCAAGAAAAACTGTTGTGAATGCAGAACGATACAAATGGTGCAATAAGCAAGGGATGGGACTATTAAACATGTCCCCCTCCAGGGGGAGGCTGCGGAATGGTGTATAAAACAGATTTAATGCTCGTAATGGAGACCACCTGGATATTCGTTGTAGCCTTTCTCCTTCCCTGGCTGTTGCATCGTGAGTTCGGCAGGTCTGCTGCCGGACAGGGCCTCTGACGAACGGAGTCCTGTGGGTAAAAATAAAAAGGAAAAAGAAAAAAAGAATGACACACTTGAGAGCCCCTGGTGTGGTTGAGCCGCATTCTGGACCTATCGTGGTCGTGCCCCTCTCCCCATGCCCATGGTATCTCCAAAGCGTAATGGTGTACACGAAGGACCTGTCTTGACGTTTTGCAGGGGCTGGGGTTGGGGCTGCACTGCTACACGTGCTCGGAACGTGCCAGGTGATCTTGTTGTAGGTTACTCCGGGCGCGTTTAGCCATATCCGGTCGCTTAACAGCCGGACTCGAGAATGGCCTTAAGAGGCTGCACTGTACTTCTGCCGCGAGAGCCGCTGTATGTTCCTCCGTTCGGAGAGAGCGTTCAGTGTTTCCGTTGACCGTGATGACTCCTCGAGGGCCTGGCATCTTGAGCTTGAGGTATGCGTAGTGCGGCACCGCGTTGAACTATCCGAACGCTGTATGTCCGAGCAGAGCATGATAGCCGCTGCGGAACGGAACTATGTCGAAGATTAACTCCTCGCTTCGGAAGTTATCCGGGGATCCGAAGACCACTTCTAGTGTAACTGAGCCTGTACAATTGGCTTCTACACCTGGTATGACGCCTTTAAAGGTCGTCTTGGTAGGTTTAATCCTTGAGGGGTCTATGCCCATTTTGCGAACTGTATCCTGATAAAGAAGATTCAGGCTGCTGCCGCCGTCCATCAGGACTCTGGTGAGGTGAAATCCATCGACGATTGGATCTAAAACCAATGCGGCGAATCCACCGTGGCGGATGCTGGTGGGGTGGTCCCTTCGGTCAAAAGTGATCGGGCAGGAGGACCATGGATTGAACTTCGGGGCAACTGGCTCCATCGCGTATACATCCCTGAGTGCACGCTTCCGCTCCCTTTTGGGTATGTGTGTTGTGTATATCATGTTCACCGTCCGCACCTGTGGGGGGAAACCCTTCTGTCCTGTATTGTTCGGCAGTCGGGTCTCTTCCTCGTCATCGCTATGCAGCCCCTTGTCATTGTTTTCGGCAATTAACTTACCTGCCTGCTTGAATACCCAGCAGTCCCTGTTGGTGTGGTTGACTGGCTTTTCGGGGGTACCATGTATCTGGCACGAGCGGTCGAGTATTCGGTTCAAATTGGATGGACCCGGAGTAGTTCTTTTGAATGGCTTTTTCCGCTGACCGGGTTTAGAGCCTCTAAATCCGGCATTGATTGTCGTATCTTCACTATTATCACCGTTAATGCGGCGTTTGTTTTTGTTGCGACGCGACCTGCCATTACGGTCCTTGATATCCGGACTACCAGAATTTTTGCTGAGGTTGTTGCTGCATGCTAGCCAGCTGTCCTCACCCACGCAGAAGTGGGTCATGAGTGATGTGAGGGCTGCCATGGATTACGGCTTTTCCTATCCCAGGTGCCGGGCAAGCCACTCGTCGCGGATGTTATGTTTGAAGGCCGCGAGGGCCTCCGCATCCGGATAGTCGATGATTTGGTTTTTCTTGGTTAAGAACCGTGTCCAGAATTGTCTGGCCGATTCGTCTGGCTGCTGAATTATATGGCTTAGGTCGTCAGCGTCTGGTGGTCGCACATACGTGCCTTGGAAGTTATCGAGGAATGCGGCTTCCAGGTCTTCCCAACTCCCAATTGACTCTGCTGGCAAGCTGTTAAGCCAATGCCGGGCTGGTCCTTTAAGCTTGAGTGGGAGATATTTGATGGCGTGAAGATCATCACCGCGGGCCATGTGGATGTGAAGGAGATAGTCTTCGATCCAAACCGCGGGGTCTGTTGTGCCATCGTAAGATTCAATATTCATGGGTTTAAACCCTTCGGGGATTTGATGATCCATTACTTCATCTGTGAAGCATAGTGGGTGTGCAGCGCCTCTGTACTGGGCGATATCACGACGGAGCTCAAAAGAGCTTTGTCTATTTTGTTCGGCCCGGCCGGACTTACTGTGTCCGGCGCGACGGTTGTCGTCACGTATCATGGGGCGCCCATGCGATCGATAGATCGATCTTGATTGTCTTGCCTTATCCTCCAATATATCTCGCAAGTCCGGAGCGTTCCCTTGTGGCCTTGTGCTTTTCGAGCGATGCCGGGGTACGGTTCTAGTGAAGGGCCTAGAGGCCTCTCTGTCGCGACCACGGGGTGGTCGGTCAGCCGTATTGTCTGCTGGTGATGCAGGTTCATATGCCTCCTCCTCTAATCGGGGGAGCAGCTTGTGTTTAGGATAGCTTTTGGAGGGGCGTTCGAGCTCATGCTCTTCGGCCGCAAGGACTTCAGTCCATCTGTCGGCTAGCAGATCTTGATCAGCTCTAAGCTGTTGCTGCTTTTTCTTGAGGCTGTTTGCCGTGGCCATAAGCCTGCGTTTAAAATGCTCTTGTTCGATGGGATCCTCAGGCATGACGAATTCATCGTCGTCGAGGCTTGCCTCGTCTCCGGAGGGAGGCATATAATCCTCTACCTCTTCTTCTGCCGCTCTCTCATGGGGGCTGGCGTCTCCGTCCTCCTGTGCTGAATCTTGCTAGAGTGGGTTGTCTGGCACTGTCTGGGGTGTTATTATCTCCGGTGCCGGAATCTTCATTCTTGCTGTGGCGGGATTTAGAGCGGCGCCGCTGACGCCGGCGCTTGGGCTGTTTCTCGGAGGGGTCTTCCTCCGCTGTTTCTTCGCCATTCCCATCCTTTGGGATATCCACCATGTATATGTCATATGATGAGGTGGCTTTCCAGTGCCCGGTAGGCGCTGGTTCTTGGTCGTCTCCGACATCGTCGTCCATACCGTCGATGTCTTCGGAGTCGTAGTCTAGCATGTCTGTTAGATCGTCGACAGTGGCTACTAAGTGGGTGGTGGGTGGGCTTTGAATTTCTTCGTCGTCCGCATCCCAACCGTCCTAATCGCAGTCCGGCCAGGGCTCTCCTGATAACGAGAGATACTTTACCGAACTCAAGATGTCGCCGAAAGGTGAGTGCTGAAAGATGTCCGCAGCGGTGAACTCCATGATCGGCGCCCAACCGGATTCGATTGGAGGGGGTGCGGGAGACTCGGAGTCCGGCGAGGAGTCCGACACCTTGGAGTCACGGGCTTCATGGGGGACAAGATCAGTATTCGGCTCTATCGCCGTAGAGGTTGCAGCCCCCAAGGCGGTGTCTAGCCATCCGTCCTCGATCTGCGCAGCCGGCTCCGAATTGAAGATCGGAGCGGACTCGAGTGCGGCCTCCAGGATACTATCCGGCTGCAGAACTAAATCATGCTCGTCGTGATAGTGCGGCACGCTCGGCTGTGGCTCGAATCCATCGAGGATCAGGTTCCCGCGGATGTCAGCCATGAAGTTCAAACTTCCAAATCTGACCTGATGGCCAGGGGCGTAGCTTTCAATCTGCTCCAGATGGCCAAGCGAATTGGCCCGCAGTGCAAAGCCGCCGAATACGAAGAACTGTCCGGGGAGGAAGGTCTCACCCTGGATTGCGTCGTTGTTGATGATCGAAGAAGCCATCGAGCCTATCGGTGACGACACAGAGGAACTCTCAATGAAAGCACCAATGTCAGTGTCAAAACCGGCGGATCTCGGGTAGGGGGTCCCGAACTGTGCGTCTAGGCGGATGGTAACAGGAGACAAGGGGCACGATGTTTTACCCAGGTTCGGGCCCTCTTGATGGAGGTAAAACCCTACGTCCTGCTTGACTAATATTGATGATGTGTGTTACAAGAGTAGATCTACCACGAGATCAAGGAGGCTAAACCCTAGAAGCTAGCCTATGGTATGATTGTTGTTCGTCCTACGGACTAAAGCCATCCGGTTTATATAGACACCGGAGAGGGCTAGGGTTACACAGAGTCGGTTACAATGGTAGGAGATCTACATATCCGTATCGCCAAGCTTGCCTTCCACGCCAAGGAAAGTCCCACCCGGACACGGGACGAAGTCTTCAATCTTGTATCTTCATAGTCTTGGAGTCCGGCCGATGATGATAGTTTGGCTATTCGGACACCCCCTAGTCCAGGACTCCCTCAATATGCCTTTAGTCCTTGTCGTCAAGCCCCAAGCTCCTACATGGACACAACAGATAGTCCAGTTCCTCCAAATAGGAGAGCTCCCCGAGGAGCAAGAACAAGCTAAAAATGTAGCCCATCTGTATGTACCAGTTTGTGGATAACATCCTGTGTAGAAAATGACCCAACAGGGTGAAATTGAAGTGCATTACCCGAGAAGATGGACAGAAGTTGTTGGTAGAGATACATGGGGGTGTATGTGGTTCCCACATAGGAGCAAGAACCCTTGTTGGGGAGGCTTTTCGGCAAGGCTTTTATTGGCCCACTGCCCTCCAGGATGCAACTGAGTTAGTAACAAGATGTGAATCATGCCAGTTCCATTCATAGATCATACATCAACCAGTGCAAGCCCTCCAAATGATTCCTCTATCCTGGCCTTTTTCGGTCTGGGGTTCGAAATTTTGGGCCACTTCCCCCGTGTTACCGGGGGCTTTGAGTTCTTGTACGTCGCATTGACAAGTTCACAAAGTAGCCTGAAGTAGAGCCAGTGAGAAAGGTAACAACACAGTCAGCCCTCAAGTTCTTCAAAGGATTGGTTTGCTGGTTCGTGGTCCCGAACAGGATCGTCACTAACAACGGCACACAATTCATGAGCCACGCTTTCATGTAATACACTCAGAACCTTGGGAGTAAGGTATGCTTTTCACCCGTTGCCCATCCAAGGAGCAACGGGCAAGCGGAGAGAACAAATGTTGAAGTATTGCGCGGGCTCAAGACAAGAACTTTTGATAGGCTGCACAAGTGTGGGAGGTGTTGGATTGACGAGTTGCCGGTGGTTCTTTGATCACTCAGAACGTCAACAAATTGAGCCACTGCTCAGACACCCTTCTCCCTAGTCTATGGTGTAGAAGCGGTGCTCCCCACGGAACTCATATACGGGTCACCTCGAGTACTTGCCTATGATGAAGTAGCGCAAGAGCAGCAGCGGCATGACGATGTCGTGCTCCGCGAGGAAGATTGTCTCTGGGAAGCTGTGCGTGTTGCATGCTACCAGCAAGCTTTGCGTCGCTATCATAGCCGCAAGATTCATGCATGGAGCCTTGAGTAAGGCGACCTTGTCCTTCGGCTTGTTCAGCCCGCCAAGGGTACAAACAAGTTGATGGCGAAGTGGGAAGACCCTTATCGGGTAGTACGAGTCACCAGACCTGGCACAGTTCATTGGAGACCGAAGATGGCATTCATGTGCAAAACTCATGGAATATTGGGCATGTTCGCAAGTTCTACCCATAAGGCGCGGTTCTCGGGCCTTGCCCCGACAATCTGTTTTGTACAAGCATAGTCTCGAAGACTTGTAACCCTTTGTACAAAGCCAGGCGCAGACCCTGTGCACAGCTGAACAAAACCAAGTGTTTTACAAAACTTGCATGCATGTTTTCTTGCTTCCTTAAGCATGATTTTGGTATGATTACACTGGTTTCAGATAAAATAACTAACATGTTGTTGAAGGCTTCGTGCTACCTTCTCTATTTTTTTATGATAAAGGCAGAAGGGTCCCTCGCGAGCAACTTTCCCCGGGAAAGATGGAAGTGGACTCATTTATTTGGTCCTACGGCAGCTCTTCCTTATCTAAGTGGTAAGAAGTATAGCAAATGAAGATAAGTTTGTTTCATTTAAAATTCCCCATCATTCCATGTTACGCCTACGTATGAGAAATTTGCACGCGAGGAAGCCTTGTCGGTGTATCATTCGCACTCCTATCCTTTCCTCGAGTGCACTCGATAGGAGCAGTTGCGGCTGCGTTTGGAAAATACTAGTAAGGAACCGACCTCTATTTGTGCTCCTAACTCCCTTCGAGTCTACTCGATGAAGATTAGTAGTAGCTGCATTGAAGGCCGGCAAGAGGCTTGCCAAAAAACTTACTTGCGAAAATGTGCTGAGGGCAGGCCCTTCAAAATGTCAAAAGCATGCACAAGTTCCGGCCAGTTCTTTCTTTTAATTGCATGAAGCAACAAGTACAAATCATACAAGTGCTAACATGGATGAGGAAATACTTAAATTTGATTCAAACACGGCAAATGCCTACATTTTTTGATTAAAAAAGAAAAGTTATCCCTAATGCCTTTCTTGTCCCTCTCCTCCTAGGGTTTACATCAAGAGCAAGAAGGGCAAAAGGAGCGCCTAGGCGACTGATGTCTACTACACAACTTGTCCTTGTAGACTTGTGTTGGGCCTCCAAGCGCAGAGTTTTCTAGGACAGTAGCAATTTTCCCTCAAGTGGATGACTTAAGGTTTATCAATCCACGGGAGGCATAGGACGAAGATGATCTCTCTCAAACAACCCTGGAACCAAATAATAAAAAGTCTCTTGTGTCCCCAACACACAAAATATAATGGTAAATTGTACAAGTGCACTAGTTCGGCGAAGAGATGGTGATAAAAGTGTAGTAATGGTAGTAGATATTGATTTTTGTAATAGTGGCAATAAAAAACAGCAAGGTAGCATGTAAAAAAAGTGAGCACAAACGGTATTGCAAAGCTTGAAAACAAGGCCTAGAGTCCGTACTTTCGCTTGTGCAATCTCCCAACAATGCTAACATAATTGGATCATATAACCATCCCTCAACGTGTGATGAAGAATCACTCCAAAGGTCCTATCTAGCGGAAACATAAGAAGAAATTGTTAGTAGGGTATGAAACCACCTCGAAGCTATTCTTTTCGATCAATCTATCCAAGCGTTCATACCAAAATAACACCAAGTTATCCTTTCCGATCGATCTATCTAGAGTTCTTACTAAAATAACACCAAGTTATCCTTTCCGATAGATCTATCAAGAGTTCATACTAAGATAACACCAAATAATTTCATATTCATAATGCTCAATCCAACACCAAGAACCTCAAAGAGTGCCCCAAGGTTTCTACCGGAGAAACAAAGACAAGAACGTGCATCAACCCCTATGCATAGATTACACCAATGTCACCTCGGGAATCCACGAGTTTAGTGCCAAAACATATATCAAGTGAATCAATATGATACCCCATTGTCACCACAGGTATTCATAGCAAGACATACATAAATTGTTCTCAAATTCATAAAAGTATTCAATTGATAAGAACGAAATCTCAAAGGTACAACTCAATTCACAACTAGATAGAGAAGGGAACACACCATATGATCCCACTATATTAACAAAGCCCGCGATACATCAAGATGGTGACATCTCAAGAACACGAGAGTGAGAGAGAGATTAAACACATAGCTACTAGTACAAACCCTCAGCCCTGAGGGTGGACTACTCCATCCTCATCATGGTGGCCGCCGGGATGATGAAGATGGCCACTGGTGATGATTTCCCCCTCTGGCAGGGTGCCGGAACGGCGTCTAGATTGTTTTTTCGTGGCCACAGCGGCTTGCGGTGACGGAAATTCTGATCTAGGGTTATTTCTTGGGTTTTCTGGATTTATAGGATTTTTTGCGTCAGTTTCACATGAAGATGGGCCTCGAGGTGACCACGATACACCTGCACACAGGTTGGGCTCCAGGAGTGCCCTAGTGGGTTGTGCCCACCTCATGGCTCTTCTGGACCTCCCACGAAGCTTCTAGTGCCTCTTTTGTTCCAAAAAACGTCAAAAAGTTTCAACTCATTTGGAGAACTTGCATTTCTGCACAAAAAATAACACCACAGTAGTTCTGCTGAAAACAGCGTCAGACCGGGTTAGTTCCATGCAAATCATACTAAAACCATATAAAATTGTTGTAAACATGGCATGAATACTTCACAAATTATAGATACGTTGGAGATGTATCAGCATCCCAAGCTTAATTCCTACTCATCCTCGAGTAGGTAAATGATAAAATAAATAATTTATGAAGTGTGAATGCTAGCAAAGTGCATAAGTTTGATCAATGATAATTTCAATCACTTTTCCTACCATCATAACATCTTTCTCATAAAACTCATCATGATAAAGTAGCAATTGAAAAGGGATTTTTGTTGTGGAATGCTACCTATCATATTCATCATATACCCTTTATTTTGTAGCATGGACATTTGGACTTGAATGATTCAAAGCAATAGTCTACAATTTGACAAGAAGACATCATTACTCAAGCATACTAACAAGCAACCATGTCTTTCAAAATATCAACACTGAAAAAGGTATCCCTAGCCCATCATGCTCAATCATGGATCCATTCACGAAACATACTCGAATAATAGCTACATCCAATGCGCAAGTATGATCATAGTGCTCCCTAGTTGGTGCTCTATAAGAGAAGATGGAGACTCAAATAAATTTTTTTGCATAAAAGTAAATAGATATGCCTTTCGTAGAGGGAAACTGTGATTTGTAGAGCTGGGAGAGCTCAAAGCTTAAATTGAGAGATAAAAAATATTTTGGGAGGCATACTTTTCCCGTCAACGAAAACGGCCGAGTAATTCCCACCGTTTTCCATGCTAGATATATCATAGGCGGTTCCCAAACATAAAATAAAGTTTATTCCTTTTTCCACCATTCTTTCACAATCCATGACTAGTCGTATCCACGGGTGCCTCCATACCAACACTTTCCAAGGAATTTATTATTGACAACATAAATTAAATTTCTTTTCATTTCGGGACTGGGCATCCCTATTACCTCCACACTCTCATGCAATGACAAGTGAATAAACACTCATCTTGAGAATAACCCATCTAGCATCGAAAATTATTAGCCACCCCCTGCCGCTTCATGAGCACGGGCACACAAAATGGAAATTCATTTTAAAAATTATAGTTGGCACATACAAATTTACTTGGAACGACACGGGAATACCTCATATAGGTAGGTATGGTGGACTCATATGGCACAACTTGGTTAAGGAATTTGGATGCACAAATAGTATTTCCACTTAGTACAAATGGAGGCTAGCAAATAGATTTAGAAGCAACCAACCAAGAAACAAAAATTCTCATAAACGAGCATTAAGCATAACTAACACCCAATAATGCACCACAAGTAGGATGTAATTTCATTGCATAACTATTTACTTTCGTGCTTGCATAGGGAATCACAAACCTTAACACCTATATTCTTACTAAAGCACAATTACTCACCAACATGACTCACATATTACTATCTCCATATCTTAAAACTATTGCAAGGAATCAAACTTATCACATCCAATGATCTACATGAAAGTTTTTATTATATCCTTATTGAATATCCATCACTTTGGGACCAATTTCATAGCTTATGCAAATTGTCATTACTATTATCAACTATCAAAAGAATATAAGTGAAGCGTGAGAGTGAATGACAAACTACTCCAAAAAGATATAAGTGAAGATCAAGCGAGTAGTTAAGTAAATGGCTAGCTATGTGAGGACTCTCTCTTATTTAAATTTTTTTGGATATAAGTATTTTATTAAAACAGCAAGCAAAAAAATAAATATTACATTCCAAGAATAGCACAACTCATGTGAAGAAGCAAAAACTAAGGCTCAACCGATACTAACTGATAATTGTTGATGAAGAAAGGTGGCATGCCTACCGGGGAATCCCCAAGCTTGGATGCTTGAGACTTCTTGAAATATTATCTTGGGATGCCTTGGGCATCCCCAAGCTTGAGCTTTTGTGTCTCCTTAATTCCTTTTATATCACGGTTTCCCTAAATCTCAAAATTTTCATCCACACAAAACTCAACAAGAACTCGTGAGATAATTAGTATAAATCGATACAAAACCTTATCATTCTCTACTGTAGAAAATCATTAAAATTATAATTTAACATTGCATACTAATTTCCTCTGCATATTTAATACTCCTATCCTCAAATATAATCATTAAACATGCAAACATATGCAAACAATGCGATCATAACAACAATCTGTCTAAACAGGACAGTCTGTAAAGGAAGCAAGAATATCAATACTTATTTAAGTCCAAAAGTTCTGAAAATTTACCACACTATAGAAAATTTATCATAGCTCGTTGTGCAGAAAATTTCAATATTTTATCACATTCTGACATTTTTCAAGAATTCATGCACTAGCGTGCAACTTTCTGTTTTCAAACAACCACATATAGACTTGCAAAATAAGCATGGCAAAGGCTATACTTGACATTTTTATTGAAGTAAAAGATACAAAACATTATTCTAAATAACATGAAGAAAATCCTAACAAAATAAAATGACGCTCCAAGAAAACACATATCATGTGACGAATAAAAATATAGCCACAAGTAAGGTTACGAATAATGTTGGAGACGAAAGAGGGGATGCCTTCTGGGGTATCCCCAAGCTTAGTTGCTTGGATCTTCCTTTAATATTACCTTGGGGGTGCCTTGGGCATCCCCAAGCTTAGGGTCTGGTCACTACTTATTCTCATATCGATATCTCACCCAAAACTTGAAAACTTCAATCACACAAAACTTAACGGAACTTCGTGAGATGGGTTAGTATGATAAAACAAATCATTCACATTGGTACTATCAAAGACAAGATTCATGTTTTTTCTTGCACAATGACTACTATACCTTATCATTTCCACAATTTATATCACCTAATATAAGCTAAAGAAACTCGGAAACAAGCAAACTATACATTGAAAATAGAACCTCTCAAAAACAGAATAGTTTGTAATGATCTGGACTATTACCATACTTCTGCAACTCCAAAAATTCTGAAAAATTAGGAAAACTTAGGTAATTTATATATCAATCTTGTGTAAAGACTTCAGAAACTTTCGTCACTTATTTCATTTTTTGAAAAAAAAATACTGGATGCAAAAGTTTCTGTTTTCCAACAAGATCAAATCAACTATCATCCATACTATCCCAAAGGCTTTACTTGGTACTTTGTTGAAACAAAATCTATAAAACATGATTACTACAGTAGCTTAATCATGTGAACACAGAAAAACAGTAGGGGTAAATGTTGGATTTTCTCCCAACAAGCGCTTTTCTTTAATGCCTTTTTAGCTAGGCATGATGATTTCAATGATGCTCACAAAAAAGATAAAAATTGAAACATAACAAGAGCATCATGAAGCATATGACTAGCACATTTAAGTCTAACCCACTTCCTGTGCATAGGGATTTTGCGAGCAACCAAATTATGGGAGCAAGAATAAACTAGCATAAAAAGGTAAATCAAGCATGGCGTCAAAACTTTTAACATAGAGAGGAAACATGATATTATCGAGATGTGTAGAAGCATACGTTCCTCCCTCATAGTAATTTTCAGTAGCATCATGAATGAATTAAACAATATAACTATCACATAAAGCATTCTTTTCATGACGCACAAGCATAGAAATTTGTTTATTAAGCAAAATTATTCTCATGAATAGTAGTGGGAGCAAACTCAACAAAATAATTATCATGGGATTGTAAATTAAAAGCATGATGACATGTTTCATGGTTATCATTATTCTTTATAGCATACATGTTAACACCATAATCATCATAGATAGGAACTTTGTTGTCATATTCAATTAAAACCTCTCCCAAAGTAGTGGAATCATCATTAAATAAAGTCATGACCTCTCCAGATCCACTTTCATCATTGCAATCATCATAAATAGGAGGCATGCTATCATCGAAATAAATTTTCTCATTAAAAACTGGGGACTAAAAATATCATCTTCATCAAATATAGCATACCCAAGCTTATGGCTTTGCATATCGTTAACATCATGGATATTCAAAGAGTCCATACCAACCACATTGCAATCATGCTCATCATTCAAAGATTTTTTGTCAAACATTTTATAGAATTCTTCTTCTATCAAGTGAGCACAATTTTTCTTTCCAACATTTTCACGTAAGACATTATAAAGATGAATAGTATGATGCAACCTCAATTCCATTTTTTGTTGTTTTATTTTTATAAACCAAACTAGTGATAAAACAAGAAACCAAAAGATTCAATTGCAAGACTAAAGATATACCTTCAAGCACTCACCTCCCTGGCAACAGCGCCAGAAAAGAGCTTGATGTCTACAACACAACTTGTTCTTGTAGACTTGTGTTGGGCCTCCAAGCATAGAGTTTTGTAGGACAATAGCAATTTTCCCACAAGTGGATTACCTAATGTTTATCAATCCATGGGAGCGTAGGATGAAGATGGTCTCTCTAAAACAACCCTTCAACCAAATAATAAAAAGTCTCTGGTGTCCCCAACACACTAAATACAAACATAAATTATATAGGTGCACTAGTTCGGCGAAGAGATGGTGATAAAAGTATAGTAATGGTTGTAGATGTTCATTTTTGTAATAGTGACAATAAAAAAACAGCATGGTAGCATGTAACAATAGCGAGTACAAAAGGTATTGCAATGCTTGAAAAGAAGGCCTAGGGTATGTACTTTCGCTAGTGCAATCTCTCAACAATACTAATACAATTGGATCAAATAACCACCCCTCAACGTGCGATGAAGAATCAGTCCAAAGTTCCTATCTAGCGGAGAACATAGGAAGAAATTGTTGGAAGGGTATGAAACCACCTCGAAGCTATTCTTTCCAATCGATCTATCAAAGTGTTCATACTAAAATAACACCAAGTTATCCTTTCCGATCGATCTATCCAGAGTTCGTACTAAAATAACACCAAGTTATCCTTTACGATCGATATATCAAGAGTTCATACTAAGAACACCAAATAATTTCAGATTCGTAATACTCAATCCAACACGAAGAACCTCAAAGAGTTCCCCAAGATTTCTACCAGAGAAACAAAGCCAAGAACATGCATCAACCCCTATGCATAGATTACCCCAATGTCACCTCGGGAATCCATGAGTTTAGTGCCAAAACATATATCAAGTGAATCAATATGATACCCCATTGTCACCATGGGCATTCATAGCAAGACATACATAAAGTGTCCTCAAATCCATATAAGTATTCAATCCGATAAGAACGAAATCTCAAAGGGAAAACTCGATTCACAACAAGATAGAGAGGGGAAAACACCATATGATCCAAGTATATTAACAAAGCCCGCTATACATCAAGATCGTGACATCTCAAAAACACGAGAGAGGGAGAGATTAAACACATAGCTACTGGTACAAACCCTCGATCCCGAGGGTGGACTACTCCCTCCTCATCATGGTGGCCGTAGGGATGATGAAGATGGCCACCAGTGATGATTTCCCCCTTCGGCAGGGTGCCGGAAGAGGGTCTAGATAGGTTTTTCGTGGCTACAAAGGTTTGCGGCGGCAGATGATAGAGGCAAAGGTGTCCCGTCTTTCGATGAGATGATGGATATCGCTTTGGTGGAAGTCGACTTTGACGATCCGACTACGAACGTGCGAGGACGTCGCGCCTTAGCAATCGCTAAACCAACTGCGAGAGGTTATTGACCACATCGGAGCACGATCAACCTGACCACAAGGGTCTGTTTCCTACGAGCAAACAAAGAACAAGCAAGAAACTAAGATTGCAATCTGGATATTGCGAATATAAGATGAAAGCTTTATTGATCAAGGTAGGGTTCTGTGACGCCTTTGTCTGGTCGTTGAACACAAATGAAGTACGCGAAGTTGCAGCTATGGCGAACTTTAATCTAAACAAAACCCAAAGTCTAAACGGTGCCCTAAGGGCTATATATATGGAGGAAGAGAGGGGGAATTTCGTGGCCCTTGGTGGAGGGGTCCGAAATCAACCCTATCTCTTGTTTCCCCACACATACGGACTCTAAAAATAGCCTATACTTATGTATTTCGAAATTACATGGGCCTGGCCCAATAAAAAGGTGACGCAGCACCTATAATAGCCTCTGGACGAAATTTATGAAGTGACATCTTGTATATTTCGTCCAAGGCTTCATGCACTCGTTATGGTGGCTTCAAAGACCTGAAATCTTCACTTGTAACTCTGTTCTTGTTCCCCTTGCGCATGCCATCATCTCCATGCTTGTTCTTGCTCCAATGTTCATCCTTCTCCAAGCTAGGCCCTTCATTTGTAAGCAAAACAAATGTATCCAGTTTAGGCAGCATCATATTCTCATGAACATTAGAATCATTATCAAGAAACGAAAGTACCTGGTAATTTAGTTGGTGTGCGCGAGCTCTAGTAATTGGTCCAGTATGTATAGTAGCAGGGGCTGTGGGTGTAACAATGGTATTGATGTCCTCATCATCCTCCCCTTCTTGAAATGAAGTCGTCCTCGACGGAAGCTCATCTGCCTCACCCAAATAAGGCTTCAAATCTGCAATGTTAAAAGTGGGACTAACCCCAAAATCTGCAGGCAGCTCAAGTTTATATGCATTATCATTTATTTTCTTTAACACCTTAAAGGGACCATCAGCCCGTGGCATGAGCTTTGATTTGCGCAAATCAGGAAATCTATCCTTACGCAAATGTAACCAAACAAGATCTCCAGGTGCAAACACAACATGTTTTCTACCCTTATCTCCAGCAAGTTTGTATTTGGCATTCATACGCTCAATGTTTTCCTTAGTTAACTCATGCATTTTTAAAATCAATTCAGCACGTTGTTTAGCATCAAAATTAACCTTCTCCGAAGATGGAAGAGGCAACAAATCAATAGGTGCATGAGGTAGGAAACCATACACAACTTCAAAAGGGCACATCTTAGTAGTAGAATGCAATGAACGATTATAAGCAAATTCAATATGAGGCAAGCATTCCTCCAACATTTTCTTATTACTCTTCAAAACAGCCCTAAGCATAGTAGACAATGTTCTATTGACTACTTCAGTTTGGCCATCAGTTTGGGGGTGACAAGTAGTACTAAAAAGCAGTTTAGTCCCCAACTTAGCCCATAAACATCTCCAAAAGTGGCTAAGAAATTTAGTATCACGATCTGAAACAATAGTATTTGGCACACCATGCAAGCGAATAATTTCATGAAAGAACAAATCAGCAACATTAACAGCATCATCGCTTTTATGACATGGTATAAAGTGTGCCATTTTCGAGAATCTATCCACGACAACAAATATGCTATCCCTCCCCATCTTTGTTCGAGGTAAACCTAAAACAAAGTCCATAGATATATCCTCCCAAGGAACACTAGGTACAGGCAAAGGCATATATAAACCATGAGGATTGAGTCGTGACTTAGCTTTTTGACATGTAGTGCAGCGAGCAATAAAACGCTCAACATCCCGTCTCATCTTTGGCCAAAAGAAATGTGTAGCAAGTACATCCTCCGTCTTCTTCACGCCAAAGTGTCCCATTAATCCTCCTCCATGCGCCTCCTGCAACAACAAAAGACGAACGGAGCTAGCTGGAATGCATAGCTTGTTAGCACGAAACACAAATCCATCGTTAACGACAAAATTGTTCCACATTCTTCCTTCTTTACAATTCTGCATTACATCTTTAAAATCAGCATCATGCACATATTGCTCTTTGATGGTCTCCAAACCAAATATTTTGAAGTCAAGTTGTGAAAGCATAGTATAGCGACGAGACAATGCATCAGCAATAACATTTTCTTTTCCCTTCTTGTGTTTAATGACATAAGGGAAAGTCTCAATGAATTCAACCCATTTAGCATGTCTACGATTCAGTTTAGCTTGACTTTTAATATGTTTCAAAGATTCATGATTAGAATGTATAACAAATTCTTTGGGCCATAAATAATGTTGCCATGTTTCTAAAGTCCGAACAAGAGCATATAATTCTTTATCATAAGTAGAATAATTCAGACTAGGCCCACTCAATTTTTCAGAAAAGTATGCAACAGGTTTGCCATCTTGTAATAACACACCTCCTAATCCAATTCCACTAGCATCACATTCAAGCTCAAAAGTCTTATTAAAATCAGGAAGTTGGAGTAAAGGAGCATGTGTCAACTTATCTTTCAATACTGAGAAGGCTTCTTCCTGTGCGGTACCCCAAAGAAAAGGCACATCTTTCTTTGTAAGCTCATTAAGAGGTGCAGCAATGGTGCTGAAATCTCTCCCAAAACGCCTATAGAATCCAGCGAGGCCAAGAAAACTCCTCACTTGTGTGACCATTTTGGGCTGCGGCCAACTCTCAATAGCTTCAATCTTGGCTTTATCAACTTCAATTCCCTGTGGAGTAACAACATAGCCGATACTTGGTCGGTGCAAAAGGTGCACTTCCCAAGGTTACCAAACAAACGTGCATCACGTACAGCAATAAAAATAGCACGTAAATGTTCCAAATGTTCTTCCAAAGATCTGCTATAAATCAGTATATCATCAAAATAGACTACCACAAATCGTCCAATGAAAGCACGTAAAACTTCGTTCATTAGTCTCATGAAAGTACTAGGCGCATTGGTTAACCCAAAAGGCATGACTAACCACTCATATAATCCAAACTTAGTTTTAAATGCTGTTTTCCATTCATCCCCCAATTTCATACGAATTTGATGGTATCCACTACGCAAATCAACTTTGGAGAATATTGTAGAGCCACTCAATTCATCAAGCATATCATCTAGCCTAGGAATAGGATGACGATAACGAATAGTAATATTATTAATGCCTCTACAATCAACACATTACGCGATGTACCATCCTTTTTCGGCACTAGAATAATAGGAACAGCACAAGGACTAAGGGATTCGCGTATATAACCTTTGTCGAGAAGCTCTTGTACTTGACGCATAATCTCCTTTGTCTCCTCTGGATTGGTATGGTATGGTGCACGGTTTGGCAGTGAAGCACCGGGAATTAAGTCAATCTGATGCTCAATCCCTCGAATAGGTGGTAATCTCGGTGGCACGTCTTGTGGAAATACGTCACCGAACTCCTGCAAAATGATAGTGATAGCAGGAGGCAAAGAGGAAGGCACGTCCTCGACTGAAAATAATGCCTCTTTGCACACAAAAGCATAGCAAACAGATTTGCTGAAATCTAGCTCATCAATATCAGATTTGGTGGCAAATAAACATGCACTTTTCAATTTAATTTCAGAAGCAACACTAGATGGTTTATGATTAGGCTTCATTTGTTGCTCAAATTCTTTTGCCACAATCTGATTTTCACTCTTATTCTTCTCTTGTTTTGCTTTATTAGCTCTATTAATATCATCTTTCAAAATAGAATCAGGAGTCATAGGAAGCAAAGTAATATTTTTATCCTTATGAACAAGAGTATACTGATTGTTTCTACCATGGTGTACAGAATTTTTATCAAATTGCCATGGTCTACCAAGTAATAAGGAACATGCTTGCATAGGTACCACATCACAATCAACATAATCAGCATATGTAGAGATACTAAAATGCACACGAACAGTACGTGTTACCTTAACCTTGCCGCTGTTGTTGAACCATTGGATGTAGTAAGGATGTGGATGTGGTCTTGTGGTGAGAGAAAGCTTCTCCACCATCTCCATGCTAGCCAAGTTGTTGCAGCTCCCTCCCTCTATGATGACGCGCACAGAACGTTCCTTCACAACTCCCTTGGTATGGAACAAATTGTGCCTCTGATTTTGCTCAGCTTGTGTGACCTGCACACTCAAAACACGTTGAGCAACTAAACATTCATACCTGTCAGCGTCTTCAGGAGCCATGTATTGCGTCTCATGATCAGAATCATCTCCACCATGTTCTTCACGTGTAATAAGAGCCAAAGTCTCCTCATCATAGTCACTAGCGGCCTCATATCCACCATCCGCGGTAGCAATCATCACACGCGGAGATTTGCATTCTCTCGCATAATGACCTCCTCCCTTACAACGACGACAAATAATATCACTTGTGTGCCCTGTTGATGCCATGGAAGAAGAAGAACGCTGTGCAGGCCCCGCAGGTGCGCTCTTGGCAGATAATGGTGGTTGTGCCTGTTTTCTTGTATCACGGCTGGAGATGGCACCGGATGGAGGTGCTGGTGCAGTTGAAGTAGAAGATGCACGTGGTGTCCATGATGAAGGTCGGCCTGCAGAAAAGTTAGTTCGCCCCAATGCTTGTCGATCCTGCACTTCACGTTCAGCTTTACAAGCAAGATGGAATAAACGAGTGATATTAGTATACTCCTTATAGTCTAGAATGGTCTGAATCTCTCTATTTAATCCACCCAGAAAACGTGCAAGCATAGCTTCATTCTCCTCAACAATACCACATCTAATCATGCCAGTTTGTAATTCCTGATAATATTCTTCTACAGAATTTTTCCCTTGTCTTAAACGCTGCAATTTTTGAAGCAATTCACGTTGATAATATGGTGGAACCCAACGCGTACGCATAGCAGTTTTCAAAGCAGCCCAAGTAGTTGGAATAGGATATAATCTACAATGTTCAGACCACCATACACATGCAAAACTAGTGAAAGCACAAACAGCAGCAGCAACTCGTCTCTCCTCAGGATATTGTAAACATGTAAATCGTTGTTCAGTTTCTAACTCCCAAGTAAGATATATATCAGGAACATATCTTGATGAGGACATCAATACAATTGTTACACCCATAGCCCCTGCTGCTATACATACTGGACCAATTACTAGAGCTCGTGCACGCCAACTAAATTACCAGGTACTTTCGTTTCTTGGTAATGATTCTAATGTTCATGAGAATATGATGCTGCCTAAATTGGATACATTTGTTTTGCTTACAAATGAAGGGCCTAGCTTGGAGAAGGATGAACATTGGAGCAAGAACAAGCATGGAGATGATGGCATGCGCAAGGGGAACAAGAACGGAGTTACAAGTGATGATTTCAGGACTTTGAAGCCACCATAATGGGTGCATGAAGCCTTGGACGAAATATACAAGATGCCACTTCATAAATTTCGTCCCGAGGCTATTTTAGGTGCTGCGTCACCTTATTATTGGGCCAGGCCCATGTAATTTCGAAATACATAAGTATAGGCTATTTTTAGAGTCCGTATGTGTGGGGAAACAAGAGATAGGGTTGATTTCGGACTCCTCCACCAAGGGCCACGAAATTCCCCCCCTCTTCCTCCATATATACAGCCCTTAGGGCATCGTTTAGACTTTGGGATTTGTTTAGTTAAAAGTTAGCCATTGCAACTTCGTGTACTTCGTTTGTGTCCAACGACCAGACCAAGACCGCTTCCGGATCCCCACCATTATCAATACTTCATATATATTTGCAATATTCAGATTGCTTTATCATATTCTTGCTCGTTCTTCGATTGCTTGCAGGAATAGACCTTCGTGGTCAGGCTGACCGTGCTTCCAGCATCGTCAGTAACCTCAGGAGATCGGTTTAGCGATTGCTAAGGTGCAACGTCGTGCACATTTGTAGTCGGATCGTGAAAGTCGTCTCCATCAAATCGATAGTTATCATCTCATCGAAAGATCGGGACCCTCGTCTCTATCAAGTAGTACTTGACGCATAATCTCCTTCGTCTCCTCTGGATTGGTACGGTATGGTGCACGGTTTGGCAGTGAAGCACCGGGAATTAAGTCAATTTGATGCTCAATCCCTCGAATAGGCGGTAATCCCGGTGGCACGTCTTGTGGAAAGACGTCAGCGAACTCCTGCAAAATGTTAGTGACAGCAGGAGGCAAAGAGGAAGGCACGTCCTCGAATGAAAATAATGCCTCTTTGCACACAAAAGCATAGCAAACAGATTTGCTGAAATCTAGCTCATCAATATCAGATTTGGTGGCAAATAAACATGCACTTTTCAATTTAATTTCAGAAGCAACACTAGATGGTTTATTATTAGGCTTCATTTGTTGCTCAAATTCTTTTGCCACAATCTGATTTTCACTCTTATTCTTCTCCTGTTTTGCTTTATTAGCTCTATTAATATCATCTTTCAAAATGGAATCAGGAGTCATAGGAAGCAAAGTAATATGTTTATCCTTATGAACAAGAGTATAGTGATTGTTTCTACCATGGTGTACAGAATTTTTATCAAATTGCCATGGTCTACCAAGTAATAAGGAACATGCTTGCATAGGTACCACATCACAATCAACATAATCAGCATATGTAGATATACTAAAATGCACACGAACAGTACGTGTTACCTTAACCTTGCCGCTGTTGTTGAACCATTGGATGTAGTAAGGATGTGGATGTGGTCTTGTGGTGAGAGAAAGCTTCTCCACCATCTCCATGCTAGCCAAGTTGTTGCAGCTCCCTCCATCTATGATGACGCGCATAGAACGTTCTTTCACAACTCCCTTGGTATGGAACAAATTGTGCCTCTGATTTTGCTCAGCTTGTGTGACCTGCACACTCAAAACACGTTGAGCAACTAAACATTCATACCTGTCAGCGTCTTCAGGAGCCATGTATTGCGTCTCATGATCAGAATCATCTCCACCATGTTCTTCACGTGTAATAAGAGCCAAAGTCTCCTCATCATAGTCACTAGCGGACTCATATCCACCATCCGCGGTAGCAATCATCACACGCGGAGATTTGCATTCTCTCGCATAATGACCTCCTCCCTTACAACGACGACAAATAATATCACTTGTGTGCCCTGTTGATGCCATAGAAGAAGAAGAACTCTGTGCAGGCCCAGCAGGTGCGCTCTTGGCAGATAATGGTGGTTGTGCCTGTTTTCTTGTATCACAACTAGAGGAGGCACCTGATTGAGGTGCTGGTGCAGTTGAAGTAGAAGATGCACGCGATGTCCATGATGAAGGTCGGCCTGCAGAAAAGTTAGTTGGCGCCAATGCTTGTCGATCCTGCACTTCACGTTCAGCTTTACAAGCAAGATTGAATAAACGAGTGATATTAGTATACTCCTTATAGTCTAGAATGGTCTGAATCTCTCTATTTAATCCACCCAGAAAACGTGCAAGCATAGCTTCATTCTCCTCAACAATACCACATCTAATCATGCCAGTTTGTAATTCCTGATAATATTCTTCTATAGAATTTTTTCCTTGTCTTAAGTGTTGTAATTTTTGAAGCAATTCACGTTGATAATATGGTGTTACCCAACGAGTACGCATAGCAGTTTTCAAAGCAGCCCAAGTAGTTGGAATAGGATATAATCTACAATGTTCAGACCACCATACACATGCAAAACTAGTGAAAGCACAAACAGCAGCGGCAACCCGTCTCTCCTCCGGATATTGTAAACATGTAAATCGTTGTTCAGTTTCTAACTCCCAAGTAAGATATATATCAGGAACATATCTACCCTCGAAAGGTGGAATATTCAATTTCAGTTTAGGAAGATGGTCATGATCTCGTACCTGAGGGAAAGCCCTACCATTGTGATTATTTGCATGTGGACGACCTGGTGGTTGTGGTGCAGGTGGTTGCACGTAGTTCTGATTTTGAGCAACCTCATCCTCGTAATCTCCCACATAATCATCCTACTCCGCATCAGCAGCAGGAGCCACAGAAGTATCAACAGCAGCACCAACAGTTTGGCCAAACGCAAGAGGAACACGGCTCGCTCGGCGGAGGTCTATTTCGCGACGTGGAGGTAGTCGTTGTTGTTGCTGTTGGAGAGGTGCGTTAGGTGCAGCGGGTGGTGGTGGTGGAAGAGGCGCGAGCAATTCATTAAACTTGTTATCGAGCTTTGTTTCGAACGTCTTCTCCATGCCATCTATCTTCTCCATGGCCTCTTCAAATCTGTTTAGCACATCTTGCACCTGTCCACTCATCATTTGCTGAAATTTATCATGCAAATCCTTATTCGTCATGTTCTCCCAGTCAGTCTCGTCGGCTTGTGATCCTGGCATGGTTAGCAGCAATAGAAACACACAAGAATATGATCCTACAGACTACTAACAAGAGGTGGTGGTGGGTATCACAAATCCGTCAAGCAAATCTCAAACTCTTACCAGTTCTTACCCAGCAGCAGGCGGTGATCAGCAACCATTGTAGTCAAAAACTCTCAAAGCTTGGATAGAGCGATTACCAGGGAGAGTCAAACGCACGACGTAGATGTATGTGGAGCTGGGAAGGCTTATAATGTGGTAGCAAAAAGGGTCAGCAATAATCAATTCAGAGATGCAAAGTTGAATAAACGCTCAACGACGGTACTGTGCTGGTCCTAGGCTAGACTGTGCTAGAGACGCGAGCCTAGAACACCAACAAAATCACGGCGCGGCACGTAAACAAGGAAAAAGCACACTCTGGATTTTTTTTCGCTCTTTTTTTGCGTTGTTTTTTTTCGCTGCTTTTTTTTGCGAAAAATCACTATAATGGCGAGTGTCTCAAAACTCTTCCTAGGTCAAACTGACAGGATGGGCACGAAATTTTTTCGACCAAATTTTTTTTTCGACTGCCCGGGCCCAAAAACTGGAAACGGGTCAAAAAAAACTTCCTATAATGGCACATGTCTCAAAACACTCAGAAACACCTAAAAATAGGATAGCCAGAAATTTTTTCGAAAAATGCGTTTTCGAAAAATTTTGGGCCTAAACGGAGGGTGGTTTCTGGACTCTTTTTTTTCCGAGACCTACTCCGACAAGGAAACACGAATCGGAATCTAGATGGATCTCGAAAACAAACCTAATATGACAAGAACTCGGATTGGTGGTGGATATATGGTGGTAGATGGCAGCGGTGGTGGTATATGACAGCGGTGGTGGTATATGGATACGGATTTGAAGCGGTGGCAGATAAGCGGTGGTGGTAGATGGCAGGGGCGATGATGATGGTGCGGCGGCGGCGTGACAATGTATGACCAGAACTCAAAACTCTAAAAGACTAGAATCTAAGACCAGCAACTAGACACGACGATGCAACCGCAAATTCAACAAAGCAAAACCCTAAAAAGATTATGCAACGGCTCAGATTGGTTCGGATATGATGAACTAACCCTAATTTTTTTGTGGCTTTTTCGTGGACTGTAGGTATGAAGAACAGACTCGATCTAAACTACGAAAAACTGTAAAATCTCACCGAGTAACCTGGAAATCTGATACCACTTGATAGAGGCAAAGGTGTCCCGTCTTTCGATGAGATGATGGATATCGCTTTGGTGGAAGTCGACTTTGACGATCCGACTACGAACGTGCGAGGACGTCGCGCCTTAGCAATCGCTAAACCAACTCCGAGAGGTTACTGACCACGCCGGAGCATGATCAACCTGACCACGTGGGTCTGTTTCCTGCGAGCAAATGAAGAACAAGCAAGAAACTAAGATTGCAATCTGGATATTGCGAATATAAGATGAAAGCTTTATTGATCAAGGTGGGGTTCTGTGACGCCTTTGTCTGGTCGTTGAACACAAACGAAGTACGCGAAGTTGCAGCTATGGCGAACTTTAATCTAAACAAAACCCAAAGTCTAAACGGTGCCCTAAGGGCTTTATATATGGAGGAAGAGAGGGGGAATTTCGTGGCCCTTGGTGGAGGGGTCCGAAATCAACTCTATCTCTTGTTTCCCCACACATACGGACTCTAAAGATAGCCTATACTTATGTATTTCGAAATTACATGGGCCTGGCCCAATAAAAAGGTGACACAGCACCTATAATAGCCTCTGGACGAAATTTATGGAGTGACATCTTGTATATTTTGTCCAAGGCTTCATGCACTCGTTATGGTGGCTTCAAAGACCTGAAATCTTCACTTGTAACTCTGTTCTTGTTCCCCTTGCGCATGCCATCATCTCCATGCTTGTTCTTGCTCCAATGTTCATCCTTCTCCAAGCTAGGCCCTTCATTTGTAAGCAAAACAAATGTATCCAATTTAGGCAGCATCATATTCTCATGAACATTAGAATCATTACCAAGAAACGAAAGTACCTAGTAATTTAGTTGGCGTGCGCGAGCTCTAGTAATTGGTCCAGTATGTATAGCAGCAGGGGCTGTGGGTGTAACAATGGTATTGATGTCCTCATCAGCAGAACTTCTGATCTAGGGTTAGTTCTGGGGGTTTCTGTATTTATAGGATTTTTTGGTGTCGGTTTCACATGAAGATGGGCCTTAAGGTGACCACGATACACCTAGACACGGGTTGGGTTCCAGGTGGGCCCTGGTGGGTTATGCCCATCTCGTGGCTCTTCTCGCCCTCCCATGAAGCTTCTAGTGCCTCTTTTGTTCCAAAAAAATGTCAAAAAGTTTCAGCTCATTTGGAGAACTTGCATTCCTGAACAAAAAAAACACCACGATAGTTCTGCTAAAAACAGTGTCAGTCCGGGTTAGTTCTATGCAAATCATACCAAAACCCTATAAAATTGTTGTAAACATGGCATGAATACTTCATAAATTATAGATATGTTGGAGACGTATCAGCGACACCTTGGTCAATCCGCCAGGACCAGAGGGACACAGCCCGACAAGATAGGAGCACCTCCCCGGCAGGGAAGATGAGGCCAGGGGCGGAGAGAGCAGCTAGGTGATGCCCTGGTCACCCTCGCCAGGACCAGAGTGACACAGCTCGGCAGGGACACCGGCAGGGAAGACGAAGCCGGAGTCTAGAAGCCTGTTGGGGTCCAGCCGAAGGTGGCGGTGACATCCAGGCCAAGTACCCCCGGCAAATCGCTCTACCGGGGTCCGACTGTACATGATGGTGCTGCCGATGCCCACCTGGTGAAGATGGTGCCCCCGACGTTCAGCTAGAGTCTGAGTCGCTGTCCTCGGACTTGACGACCGAGGACTCTCCATCTCATCTTCACCATCCGTGTCCTCCTCGTCGCTGTCGCTCGAGGAGGAGCTTTCTTCATCGCTTGAACTTTCTACACAGCACTTGAGACGAGCGCCTGAACACCCGAATACCTTGACAGAGAGCATGTCAGACTCCACCAACTTTAAGCGAGGGACATACCCCTCTGCAAGGTAGTGGGTGCGGGCGAAGGTTTTCCACCTGTGCCTAAGGAGCATGATGTGCGGAACTCAATGTTTACCCACACGGTGCCATTGCAGCAGCCACTCATGCACAGCCGCAGTCCAAGAGGCTTGTCGGCCTCCATCACCCTGGCGAAAGGATGGGGAAGCCGCAGGTAACTACGGTGAGGATCGTGCACCTTGACAACAACTCAAGCGCCGTGTCCCCCGTATGGCCTTCTGCCGGGGGTGGAGCAGTTGGAGGAGAAATGACGAGCATGTCGCTTTGTCCAACTCGACCACAGGGACCACGTCGACCACGACGTCGCCCCATGGTTCCGCCCCATGCACTAGAACCGGCCTTTACCTCTGCAGCTGAAGTCGAGGCATGGTGTCAAGGAGAAGCTCTCGCCACCGCGGGCGGAGGACGAGCCCGGCCTCTTCCTCTCGCCATGATAGAAGGAATAAATGATAAGAAGAAGGAGATGGATGAGCATCGCTACCCTTGCACCCCTCCTTTTATAGCGGAGGCGAGGGAGGCTGGCTGTAACGCCCCAAGACTGATGCGCCAGGAGTCCTCCAGTTATTCACCGTCATTGCCATGTCATTCGCTTGTGTGTTGCTCTTAGCCATGTCATCATGTGCATTTCATCTGCATGTTTTTAAAAACTTGCATCCGTCCTTGTTCTCCCAATTCTCTCTATTGTCCGTTCGGAGCCCAAACACACTCGCACACGCCTGCGGCACCTCCGAAATATTATTTTATAAGTGGCGTAAAAATGTTCTCGGAATGGGGTGAAAGTTGGCGTGCGGTCTTGTTATAGCGTAGGTACACCGCCTGTCAAGTTCCGTTGCATTCGGAGCTCGTTTGATAGCCCAACCATTAAACATATAGCCGCAATATAGACGATTTAATCGTCGGACGTTTCCACGCCCGGCCTCAGCCCCGCCACCACTTGGCGCTAAGACATTGGCCGAGCCGCCACCTGCCGTCGCAGCCGCCTCTCCCCACCAACCGCACAGCGCCACGTCGCCTCGTGCCCCTCAATGCCCCAGCCGCCGCAGGACTGCGGAGCCCATCCGGGGCCCGCCCAAGCCCATCCAGGGCCCGAGCACCCGCGCCCCCGCCGCCGCCCGAGCTCCCGCTTTGCCACCCAGAGCCCGGCTCCCTTCGCCCCGCCGCCGGCCCCTCCGCGCTGCTCGCCATCGGGATGCCAGACCGCTCCAGGTCGCGCCGCCCCACCCCATTCTCCTCCTACCTCCCCTTGGTCTCCCTCACCTCGCTCTCTCTCTCTCTTCTTCCAGGGATCCGCCGCTGCCGCTCCAGCCAGAGACGGCCTAGAGCTCACCGGAGCTTCACCGGACCTCACCGTCGCCAAGAATGGGGTCCCCGGGGCCAGATCCGCCGATGTCGCCCCAGATCCACCTCCCCAGCCGGTGATAGAGGCAAAGGTGTCCCGTCTTTCGATGAGATGGTGGCTATCTTTTTCTGAGGAAGTCAACATTGACGATCCTACTACGAACGTGCGAGACGTCGTGCCTTAGCAATCGCTAAACCAACTTCCCAGGGGTTATTGACCACGCCGGAGCACGATCAACCTGACCACGAGGGTCTGTTTTCTTGCGACCAAACAAAGAACAAGCAAGAAACTGAGATTGCAATCTGCATATTGTGAATATAAGATGAAAGCTTTATTGATGAAGGTGGGGTTCTGTGACGTCTTTATCTCGTCGTTGAACACAAATGAAGTACGCGAAGTTGCAGCTATGGCAAACTTTTAATCTAAACAAAACCCAAAGTCTAAACGGTGCCCTAAGGGCTGTATATATGGAGGAAGAGGTGGGAATTTCGTGGCCCTTGGTGGAGCGGTCCGAAATCAACCCTATCGCTTCTTTCCCCACAGATACGAACTCTAAAAATAGCCTATAGTTATGTATTTCAAAACTACATGGGCCTGGCCCAATAATAAGGTGACGCAGCACCTAGAATAGCCTCTGGACGAAATTTATGAAGTGGCATCTTGTATATTTCGTCCAAGGCTTCATGCACTCGTTATGGTGGCTTCAAAGCCCTGAAATCATCACTTGTAACTCCGTTCTTGTTCCCCTTGCGCATGCCATCATCTCCATGCTTGTTCTTTCTCCAATGTTCATCCTTCTCCAAGCTAGGCCCTTCATTTTTAAGCAAAACAAATGTATCCAATTTAGGCAGCATCATATTCTCATGAACATTAGAATCATTACCAAGAAATGAAAGTACCTGGTAATTTAGTTGGCGTGCGCGAGCTCTAGTAATTGGTCCAGTATGTATAGCAGCAGGGGCTGTGGGTGTAACAACGATCATCATGTCCTCATCATCCTCCCCTTCTTGAAATGAAGTCGTCCTCGACGGAATTTCATCTTCCTCACCCAAATGAGGCTTCAAATCTGCAATTTTAAAAGTGGGACTAACCCCAAAATCTGCAGGCAGCTCAAGTTTATATGCATTATCATTTATTGTCTCTAACACCTTAAAGGGACCATCAGCACGTGGCATTAGCTTTGATTTGCACAAATCAGGAAATCTATCCTTACGCAAATGTAACCAAACAAGATCTCCAAGTGCAAACACAACATGTTTTCTACCCTTATCTCCAGCAAGTTTATATTTAGCATTCATATGCTCAATGTTTTCCTTAGTTAACTCATGCATTTTTAAAATCAATTCAGCACGTTGTTTAGCATCAAAATTAACCTTCTCCAAAGATGGAAGAGGCAACAAATCAATAGGTGCTCGAGGTAGGAAACCATACACAACTTCAAAAGGGCACATCTTAGTAGTAGAATGCAATGAACGATTATAAGCAAATTCAAAATGACGCAAGCATTCCTCCCACATTTTCTTATTATTCTTCAAAACAGCCCTAAGCATAGTAGACAATGTTCTATTGACTACTTCAGTTTGTCCATCGGTTTGGGGGTGACAAGTAGTACTAAAAAGCAGTTTAGTCCCCAACTTAGCCCATAAACATCTCCAAAAGTGGCTAAGAAATTTAGTATCACGATCTAAAACAATAGTATTTGGCACACCAAAGTGTCCAAAAGAAATGTGTAGCAAGTACGTCCTCCGTCTTCTTCACGCCAAAGTGTCCCATTAATCCTCCTCCATGCGCCTCCTACAACAACAAAAGACGAATGGAGCTAGCTCGAATGCATAGCTTGTTAGCACGGAACACAAATCCATCATTAACGACGAACTTGTTCCACATTCTTCCATCTTTACAATTCTACATTACATCTTTAAAATCAGCATCATGCACATATTGATCTTTGATGGTCTCCAAACCAAATATTTTGAAGTCAAGTTGTGAAAGCATAGTATAGCGACGAGACAATGCATCAGCAATAACATTTTCTTTTCCCTTCTTGTGTTTAATGACATAAGGGAAAGTCTCAATGAATTCAACCCATTTAGCATGTCTACGATTCAGTTTAGCTTGACTTTTAATATGTTTCAAAGATTCATGATTAGAGTGTATAACAAATTCTTTGGGCCATAAATAATGTTGTCATGTTTCTAAAGTCCGAACAAGAGCATATAATTCTTTATCATGAGTAAAATACTTCAGACTAGGCCCACTCAATTTTTCAGAAAAGTATGCAACAGGTTTGCCATCTTGTAATAACACACCTCCTAATCCAATTCCACTAGTATCACATTCAAGCTCAAAAGTCTTATTAAAATCAGGAAGTTGGAGTAAAGGAGCATGTGTCAACTTATCTTTCAATACCGTGAAGGCTTCTTCCTGTGTAGTACCCCAAAGAAAAGGCACATCTTTCTTTATAAGCTCATTGAGAGGTGCAGCAATGGTGCTGAAATCTCTCACAAAACGCCTATAGAATCCAGAGAGGCCAAGAAAACTCCTCACTTGTGTGACCGTTTTGGGCTGCGGCCAACTCTCAATAGCTTCAATATTGGCTTTGTCAACTTCAATTCCCTGTGGATTAACAACATAGCCAAGAAAAGATACTCGGTCGGTGCAAAAGGTGCACTTCCCAAGGTTACCAGACAAACGTGCATCACGTAGAGCAATAAAAACAACACGTAAATGTTCCAAATGTTCTTCCAAAGATCTGCCATAAATCAATATGTCATCAAAGTAAACTACCACAAATCGTCCAATGAAAGCATGTAAAACTTCGTTAATCTCATGAAAGTACTAGGTGCATTAGTTAACCCAAAAGGCATGACTAACCACTCATATAATCCAAACTTAGTTTTAAATGCCGTTTTACATTCATCTCCCAATTTCATACGAATTTGATGGTATCCACTACGCAAATCAATTTTGGAGAATATTGTAGAGCCACTCAATTCATCAAGCATATCATCTAGCCTAGGAATAGGATGACGATAACGAATAGTAATATTATTAATGCCTCTACAATCAACACACGTACGTGATGTACCATCCTTTTTCGGCACTAGAATAATAGGAACAACACAAGGACTAAGGGATTCGCGTATATAACCTTTGTCGAGCAGCTCCTGTACTTGACGCATAATGTCCTTCGTCTCCTCTGGATTGGTACGGTATGGTGCACGGTTGGGTAATGATGCATCGGGAATTAAGTCAATCTGATGCTCAATCCCTCGAATGGGAGGTAATCCCGGTGGCACGTCTTGTGGAAAGACGTCAGCGAACTCCTGCAAAATGTTAGTGACAGCGGGAGGCAAAGAGGAAGGCACGTCCTCAAATGAAAATAATGCCTCTTTGCACACAAAAGCATAGCAAACAGATTTGCTAAAATCTAGGTCATCAATATCAGATTTAGTGGCAAGTAAACATGCACTTTTCAATTTAATTTCAAGGGCAACACTAGATGGTTTACAATTAGGCTTCATTTGTTGCTCAAATTCTTTTGCCACAATATGATTTTCACTCTTATTTTTCTCCTATTTTGCTTTATTAGCTCTATTATTATCATCTTTCAAAATGGACTCAGGAGTCATAGGAAGCAAAGTAATATTTTTATCCTTATGAACAAGAGTATACTGATTGTTTCTACCATGGTGTACAGAATTTTTATCAAATTGCCATGGTCGACCAAGTAATAAGGAACATGCTTGCATAGGTACCACATCACAATCAACATAATCAGCATATGTAGAGATACTAAAATGCACACGAACAGTACGTGTTACCTTAACCTTGCCGCTGTTGTTGAACCATTGGATGTAGTAAGGATGTGGATGTGGTCTTGTGGTGAGAGATAGCTTCTCCACCATCTCCATGCTAGCCAAGTTGTTGCAGCTCCCTCCGTCTATGATGATGCGCACAGAACGTTCCTTCACAACTCCCTTTGTATGGAACAAATTATGCCTCTGATTTTGCTCAGCTTGTATAACCTGCACACTCAAAACACGTTGAGCAACTAAACATTCATACCTGTCAGCATCTTCAGGAGCCATGTATTCCGTCTCATGATCAGAATCATCTCCACCGTGTTCTTCACTTGTAATAAGGGCCAAAGTCTCCTCATCACATTCACTAGCAGACTCATACCCACCATCCTCAGTAGCAATCATCACACGCTGAGATTTACATTCTCGCGCATAATGTCCTCTTCCCTTACAACGACGACAAATAATATCACTTGTGTGCCCTGTTTATTGCCATGGAAGAAGAAGAGCTCTGTGTAGGCCCGGTAGGTGCGCTCTTGGCAGATAGTGGTGGTTGTGCCTGCTTTGTTCTATCACGGCTGGAGGTAGCAGCTGATGGAGGTGCTGGTGCAGTGGAAGTAGAGGATGCACGCGGTGTCCATGATGAAAGTTGACCTGCAGAAAAGTTAGTCCGCGCCAATGCTTGTCGATCCTACACTTCACGTTCAGCTTTACAAGCAAGATGGAATAAATGAGTGATATTAGTATACTCCTTATACTCTAGAATGGTCTGAATCTCTCTATTTAATCCACCCATAAAACGTGCAAGCATAGCTTCATTCTCCTCAACAATACCACATCTAATCATGCCAATTTGTAATTCCTGATAATATTCTTCTACAGAATATTTTCCTTATCTTAAATGCTGCAATTTTTGAAGCAATTCATGTTGATAATATGGTGGAACCCAACGAGTACGCATAGCAATTTTCAAAGCAGCCCAAGATGTTGGAATAGGATATAATCTACAATGTTCAGACCACCATACACATGTAAAACTAGTGAAAGCACAAACAGCAGCAGCAACCCGTCTCTCCTCAGGATATTGTAAACATGTAAGATGTTGTTCAGTTTCTAACTCCCAAGTAAGATATATATCAGGAACATATCTACCCTCAAATGGTGGAATATTCAATTTTAGTTTCGGAATATGGTCATTATCTCGTACCTGAGGTGGTGGTGCAGGCCTACCATTGCGAATATATACCTGAGGTTGACCTGCTGGTGGTGGTGCTGGTGGCTGCACATAATTCTGATTTTGAACAACCTCATCCTCGTAATAGTCCTCCACCTCTGCAGTAACAGCAGGAGCTACAGAAGCACCAACAGCAGTAGCAGCGGCACCAAAATTTTGTCCTGGCTCAATAGGAACACGCTGTGCTCGCCCTACTATATCGCGGCGTAGAGCTGGTTGTGGGAGACGTTTGAGTAATTCATCAAACTTGGCGTCCAACTTGGTGTTAATTGACTTCTCAATGTCATCCATCTTCTTCATTACCTTTCCAAAGCTGGCCATCACGTCTTCCACCTATTGACCCAACATTTGATGAAACTTATCATGAAGCTCCTTGTTCGTCATGTTCTCCCAGTCAATCTCGTCGACTTCTGTTCCTGCCGTAGTTAGCAGCAATAGAAACAGACAAGAATATGATCCTACAGACTACTGGAATATGGTGGTGGTGGGGTGTCACAAATCCGTCAAGCGAATCTCAAATTATTACCAGTTCTTACCCAGCAGCAGGTGGTGATCGGCAACCGTTGTAGTCAAAACTCTCAAAGCTTGGATAGAGCGATTACCAGGGAGAGTCAAACGCACGACGTAGATGTATGTGGAGCTGGGAAGGCTTATAATATGGTAGCAAAAAAGGTCAGCAATAATCAATTCAGAGATGCAAAGTTGAATAAACGATCAACGATGGTACTGTGCTGGTCCTAGGCTAAACTGTGCTAGAGACGCGAGCCTAGAACACTAACAAAATCACAGCGCTGCACGTCAACAAGGGAGGAGCACACTCTGAATTTTTTTTCAAATTTTTTTCACTTTTTTTGCACTATTTTTCCTCTTTTTTTTTGCTCTGCAACAATTTTTTTTCGAAAAAGTCTACAAATGGTCTAGAAACTGCCTAGCCAGAATTTTCCAAAGTTAGTTTTTTTAAAAAAAAACTGGAACTATTTTTCTACTGCAGGTAGCACAAAAGTTGGGGAGTTTGACTTGGTCACGTCTCGTAGTATCGCGTGATCTGGAACTCAGAAATAAAGGAACAAATACTAGACTCGGACTAGGACTGGTGGCGGAGATGAATCTGGTGGAACTCGGACTGGTGATGATGGTATATGATGGGTGGTGAAGCACGGATTGGTGGCGAATATATGGATACGGATCGGTGGCGGATAAGCGGTGGTGGTAGATGGCAGGGGCAGTGATGATAGTGCGGCGGCGGCGTGACCACTTATGACCAGAACTCAAAACTCTAAAAGACTAGACGCTAAGACTAGCAACTTGACACGACGATGCAACCACAAATTCAACAATGCAAAATACTGAAAAGACTATGCAAAGGCTCAGACTGTTTCGGATATGATGACCTAACCCTAATTTTTTTTGGCTTTTTCGTGGATTGTAGGTATGAAGAGCAGACTCGATCTAAACTACGAAAGACTGTAAAATCTCACCGAGCAACCTGGAAATCTGATACCACTTGATAGAGGCAAAGGTGTCCCGTCTTTTGATGAGATGGTGGCTATCGTTTCCCGAGGGAGTCGACCTTGGTGATCCAACTACGAACGTGCGAGACGTCGCGCCTTAGCAATCGCTAAACCAACTTCCGAGGGGTTATTGACCACGCCGGAGCACGATCAACCTGACCACGAGGGTCTGTTTTCCCGCGACCAAACGAAGAACAAGCAAGAAACTGATATTGCAATCTGGATATTGCGAATATAAGATGAAAGCTTTATTGATGAAGGTGGGGTTCTGTGATGTCTTTGCCTGGTCGTTGAACACAAACGAAGTAAGCGAAGTTGCAGCTATGGCGAACTTTAATCTAAACAAAACCCAAAGTCTAAACGGTGCCCTAAGGGCTATATATATGGAGGAAGAGGGGGGGATTTCATGGCCCTTGGTGGAGCGGTCCGAAATAAACCCTATCTCTTGTTTCCCCACACATACGGACTCTAAAAATAGCCTATACTTATGAATTTCGAAATTACATGGGCCTGGCCCAATAATAAGGTGACGCAGCACCTAGAATAGCCTCTGGACGAAATTTATGAAGTGGCATCTTGTATATTTCGTCCAAGGCTTCATGCACTCATTATGGTGGCTTCAAAGCACTGAAATCATCACTTGTAACTCCGTTCTTGTTCCCCTTGTGCATGCCATCATCTCCATGCTTGTTCTTGATCCAATGTTCATCCTTCTCCAAGCTAGGCCCTTCATTTGTAAGCAAAACAAATGTATCCAATTTAGGCAGCATCATATTCTCATGAACATTAGAATCATTACCAAGAAACGAAAGTACCTGGTAATTTAGTTGGCGTGCGCGAGCTCTAGTAATTGGTCCAGTATGTATAGCAGCAGGGGCTGTGGGTGTAACAATGGTATTAATGTCCTCATCATCCGGCCCCTGTCCTCCTCCGTTGACCATCATCGCATGCGTCGCCGCGCCATGGCCGCGGGGCCTCCTCGGTCGCGCCAGCAGGTGGACTCCGCCAAGTTCGCCCACGAACCCCCTGGACCGGCGAACTGGTGCGGTTCGTCCGGTTCACCGGCCCGCTCCACGCGAGCCATGACCAGACCACGCCCGGTTCTTCTCCAACATGTCCCCGAGCCGGCCTGCTAGGCCCAGCGTGAGCCCCGTGCAATTCCCCGCCCTGTGCGCATCATAGTGTCTCCCGCACCCGTAGTTTTTTTCCTGATATATGACTTTAAGTCCTACTTTGCCCTATCAGCATGTGTGCATATTGTGATGCTCGTAAATTTGTGCATGTTGCTTCAACTTGAGTGTATGATATGTCAAAATGTTCATCTCTTGATGCTCTACATGATGGAGAAGTTTGCATGCATGTTCCTATTCATATTAATGCCTTAACCTTCGTTGCAAAACTACTAAGTGATATAAACTGCTGAAATCTGATGTTTGTTAACACCATCTATGCATCTTGTCAGTGCTATAACTTTGTCCATGTTGATCCTATGGTGATGTTCTTGAAATGCAAATGTTCTACTCTTCATGCTCTACATGTTGGTGTGCTTTGAATTCATGTTAGGGTGCATCTTTACATGTTTATCCCTGTTGCATAAGTGCTTGCTGATGTTACTGCTGAAAACTTTTATAACTTGCCTATTTGACTTTTTTATATATTTTCGTGTGATTTTCTTTTGAGCATTATGTCAACATGTTTTCGGAACATAATCATGCCATATTTTCAGTGGTCCAATCCATGTATTTTTTTAATTCCCTGTAGTGAGTGTATCAAGCTTTTGAAGTGGGCTACTTGTTGTTAATGTTCCGTCAAGTCTGAATCTGTTATATCATGTTGCAATGTTTGCTTGATGCTATCATGAAATACATGCATAATATGGAGATGCTTAGTTGACATGTTTTGTGTTATTCTTTATCACTCAATGACTTCTGATGCCTTATATATGTACTGTAACATATGTTTTCATTGCCATGAACATGCCTAAATGATGTTCCAGTTTTCTGTTAACTTCATGATGCCATGTTGTGAGCTTGATATTGATTAATATATGCCTCTTTTGGAGATGCCCAATTACATGATTTGAATTATGTTATCAGTAATTTGTTCAAATGCCAAGTTTGATAATTTTGGACTACATTTGACCTTTGTTCCATGCTCGTAAACATGCTATGCTAATGTTGTTGTTTTACACTTGCTGAAACTGTTTTAACTTTCAATCTTGTCTTGTTGGTTCCCACTAATCTATGAGACAGATGCATATGATGTCTTGATCTTATTTGCTATATGTTATGTGTACTTTGGTGCCATGCCCTTGGTTGCTATGTAGGATTCCCTTAGGATGTTGTTTTGATGATTGCAAAGTACCTACTTGCTGTTTTGGGCAGATTGTTGTTATAACTTGTTTGGAGTGTATGTGTTGCACCGTTCCTCCGTTTTGAGCATGCTCTATATGGAACTTGCTAATAATTGCATGTAGTTTCATATTATCTTGTTACATCCATGTTTGGAGTGTGTTTGCTTGATGTGTGAATGCATTTTGCATCACTGTCATGTTCAACTTGTTTTGCTCATATCTTCTTGGCCGTAACTCCGGATTAAATGAACTTCATATGTAACTTGACTAGAATTTCGCGTAGATCATCATGGTTCATCTTAACTTGCTGTTTAACTACTTTACATAATGTGTTATTCAGATCTGGGCCGATTTCGAATTTGCATATGAGGACTTTCCGGAACTGTTGTATGTTGTTTCCGGCCTCATTTAAACTTGCTTGCATGTGATGCTCTCGTATGCATCATCTCTTGCCATGGGTAGCATCATGTAGCCTTGTCATGCAACATACTTGGTTGAGCATCATGTCATGTTTATGTATTGGGTGTTTACCTTGTGGTTTGCTTCTTTCCGATTGTGCTTCTTCTCGATAGTTCCTGTTTTGTTGCGATCGTGAGGATTCGTTCGACTACGCTTGGTTCGTCTATGTGGCTTCGTCTTCTTCATGGACTCGATCTTCTTCCTAGCGGGATTTCAGGCAAGATGACCGTTACCCTGGATCTCACTACTATCATTGCTATGCTAGTTGTCTCGATGCTATCGCTATGTCGCGCTACCTGCCACTTGTTTATCAAGCCTCCCAAATTACCATGACAGCCTCTATCCTTTTTTCACCTTCCTAGCAAACCGTTGTTTGGCTATGTTACCGCTTTGCTCAGCCCCTCTTGTAGCGTTGCTAGTTGCAGGTGCAGGTGCGGGTTGTTCCATGTTGGGACATGGATATCATGGATATCTTGGGATATCACAATATCTCTTATTTTAATTAATGCACATATATACTTGGTACAGGGTGGAAGGTTCGGCCTTATGCCTGGTGTTTTGTTCCACTCTTGCCGCCCTAGTTTCCGTCATACCGGTGTTATGTTCCTTGATTTTACGTCCCTAACACGATGAGGGGTATGGGACCCTCTTGACAGTTCGCTTTGAATAAAACTCTTCAAGCAAGGCCCAACATTGGTTTTAACATTTGCCCTAATAATACTTGAACTAAATAATTAATTGGCATAGGGCATCATGAACCCGAGGATTTTCTACATAGCAAGGGGGCAGCGCTGATGGTGTTGGTTCCAAACGAGCAGACTACAGGGCTGCCTTGGGGAAACCCGAGGTATTTGGTATATACCTGTAGGCTGACCCATCCGAACGTGTCCTGACACTAGATACGCGCGGCTACTATCAGGGTGTCGACACGCCGGGAGGTCTTGCTGGATTAGTTTTACCATTGTCGAAATGTCTTGTGCACCGGGATCCCGAGTCTGATCGGATGTCCCGTGATGGAGGATTGTCTCTGCGGATCATGAGCTTGTCATGGGTTAAGTTGGGACACCCCTGTAGGGTTTAAATTTCGAGAGTCGTGCCCGCGGTTATGTGGCAGATGGGAGTTTTTAATATCCGGTTGTAGAGAACTTGACACCAGACTCGAATTAAAATACACCAACCGCGTGCATAACCGTGATGGTCTCTTTTTGGGAGAGTTCGAGAAGAGAACATGGTGGGGTTATGTTTGAACGTAAGTAGTTCTGGATCACTTAGTGAGCATTACTAGTTTGCGACCGTTTGCGTATCTTCTCATCTTATTCTTGTACTCGCAAGTTAGCCACCATACATTGCTTAGTCACTTGTTGCAGCCTCACCACTTATCCATTCCATACCCATTAAGCTTTGCTAGTCTTGATACCCATGGTAATGGGATTGCTGAGTCCTCGTGGCTCACAGATTACTACAACAAAAGTTGCAGGTACAGGTAATGTGATGATCTGACGTGAGAGCGATGTATGCTTGTCTTGGAGTTCTTCTTCCGCTTCTTCTTCGTTCAGGGGTTAGGTTCTTGGTCAGCAGCCTGGGATAGCAGGGTGGATGTCGTTTGAGTTTTTGTTTGTGTTTCATCTGTAGTCGGATGTTGCCCTTATGTATGATATTGTTGTATTCATGTGGCATTGCATGCCTTGTATGTATCCCCAACTATTATGTAATGATACGATGTAATGATATCCACCTTGCAAAAGCGTCTTCAATATGCGCTTCTATCCTTGGTGGGACCCTCGAGTTCCTTTAGGATAGGGTCGCATATTGGGCGTGACATTGGCTCTCCACTACTCTGGAGCAACCGCCCCGCTCCGCCAATCCGGCTCCCTACATCCCTGGTTGGCGTCTTACTTCATCAACCGCCCATTCTTGCCAATCTGATGCCCTGACTCCTCTGGCCAGAGCACTACCATCACGACCGCCCTCCTGCACCAATCCTATGTCCCACACCTAATACGCATCAGAAACAGAGAAAGGCTGCAGTAAAGGAGGTCATGATGGCAGAAATGGCAGTTACCCTGACTCATGCGCGGGTGCCCTAATGTCATCCTATGGGTGGTGCCCCTTGTTTTGACATGAACGACACGCGTCATCCGAGCACCAAAGATATCAAGGTGAGACTGGGGGCTGACACAGATCCAGATTAATGAAGAAGCAAACAAGATCTAAAGACACGATGTTGTTCCCGGCAAGATCGATGTGTGCGCCTGTGCATTGTGGGGGCCTACCCCTACGATGCCCAGCGACACTTATGGTCTAGCCCCGGGGGCTCCTGTCCGTGCTACAAACATGGGCATTTGTTGCCCAGACTTATGCATCGGCGCGCTGCAACTCTTACATCAAGTGTCAAGTCTCATATACAACTTGTCGGATTACAGTTCTGCAAACCCTTGAGAGGTTCGAACTCTGGGGTGCGTACGAAGATCTCACTCTCCCCAGTATACCGACTCTCTAATCTCACAGCCTAACGCGTCGAGCTCGAAGGAAACGGGACACGGCAGTTTACCCCGGTTTGGGCCACCTTGTAGTGTAAAACCCTACTCATGCTTTGTGGTGGATTTGCCTCGAGGACTGAGGAAGAACTAGTATAGTGGAGAACAACCGCAGGAGGCGTGTTCTTGGGCTCAAGTGAGCTGGTGAACTGGTGAGGGTGGAATGGATCATATCTCCCTCCTTGGTGGTGGCTAGGTCCTATTTATAGTGGCCTTGGTCCTCTTCCCGAATGGAGGCGGGACGGGATCCCACAACAGCCAAATTTGAATGGAGACAACAAGTACATCTTATCCTGACTAAAGTGGTCTTCACCTGCAAAAGCCTCTGGTCGTGACATTGCGGTGGGCTCGGCGATCACCTCTGTCCTGCTGTCCTGGCAATCTTGGTCTTGTTGCACGAGAACAGAAACCTTTGGCTGCTTCCTCGGGACTCCGTGCCTACTACTTGCCTCCTTTGCACCCAAGAGGAAACTGTTACTCTACGCCGGCTGGCGCCCGCCTGGTGCCCACCTAGCCTTGGTCGTCATGGCTCACATCATCTGAACCTCGCGAGGTGAGCCTTGCATAGAAATCTCTGCTCCTCAGGAGCCAGCCTAAGGAGGCCGATCCCTTTGGAGGTCTTGATGTCGTCGGCCTCGTGAGGCTTGGCCCCTCGCGAGGGTCTTAGGTTGTCGATGTCAAAACTGGGCCGTACCAGGCCGTTGGTGGAGCCATGCCGCGGGCCGCAGGCAGGCAAGTCTGGGTATCCCCGTATCCAGAACGCCGACAGTAGCCCCTGGGCCTAAGGCGAGCTCGGACTTGGCTTCTAAGCAAAGCCAAAGGGCAAGTGTAGAGCACCGCAGGCCCCAACCGCATGCGGCCTTGGGCGATGCATGGCGCTTGATGGGACGTGGGCGTCTCCACTTCCCCACGCTGCCTCAGCAACTTCCCAACTTGACGAGTCGATGCTGCATGCAGAGAAGACGTCATTGCACGGGATCATGGAGGCCGGCGGTTGGCCTCCCTCTGACTATAAATGAGGAGAGGGGCAGAGCCCCCCTCGCTCATCTCTATCTTCATCTTCTTGCTATTCGTTCCTTCTTCTTCGCCACTTTGCGGTAGTTGTGAGGCTCATGGCGCTGGCGAGGAGGTTCACGGCCGCTGAGAAAGGGAAGGCCCCTAAGGAGGGGCCAGCTTCGCCACCACCCAAGAGGGGCCGCAGCCATCCACGCAAGCATGCCGCGACCCCGACGGCGGCCCCCAGGGAGCACAGGCGCACTTCTCTAGGAGTCGTCGTCTCCCTTGGGGTCCACAGTGGTGCTTCTTCTCGTGGCAGGGGCCCCCGGCCACGGGGCAGCCCCTGTGACGAGGGGAAGCGCGCCATCGTAGCCCGTCCTCCTCGACCGCGCTTCCCCTTGATGGATGCGCTCTAGGAGTTCGTGGTATGGTCCGAGAGGCCCGCCGGCACCTTGCTCCGGCTTCCACGCTTCTTCACCGGTGAGTTGCCGACCTCGGGGCTCGAAGGCCTCTGGCTGCAGGCTGACGGTTGCTGCAGCAGGGCCTTGTGGGTTGGGACTGCGGTCACCGCTACAGGCAGCATGGTCCTGGCCCGCGGCTAGCAGGTGTTTGCCCGCGCATGAGGCCCGAGCGGGAGGTGCACCCTCCACTTCAAGTATGATGGCCTTGCGACCCTCTTCGTGAGGGTGTTCAGTGAAGATGGCCGCCGCGCGAGGTGCTGCCTAGAAGACGGCGGCAGGGACGATGAGCTTGGCCTTGACGTCGGCCGCGCCGGCGACGAGGGTGAGCTTGGCCTTGTTGATGTCCACACTTCCTCCCGCAGCGGCAGCTCTTCGTTGGGCGAGAGCTCCAGCAACGGCGGCTACGACCAACCTCCGCGCCGCCGAGCTCGCATCGAGGAATGCGGCGGATCATCTTGCCGCCGCGCCTCGGTGAAGCAGGAGGAGGGCCCGATCTGAGCTCGGGGCTGCCGAGCTTGGCTTCAGGAACCCGTGCAGTCTTGCGGGCCGCTTTTGTTTAACTTTTCCTTTCTTCTGCAATTTGAAAAAAGTAGGGAGCCCCGCAAGGGTGTGTAATGAACTATGGTAGTTATGCCCTTTATGCTATGCTTATTATCTTAATGGTGTGTCGTGATATTTGTATTCTAGGTAGGCACGGGTAGGGTAACTTAGCTTGACATGCTTGCGGCAGCTTCCCACCTCGTGGGGGCGCGGACCTTGATGCCTGGCAAAGTGATACGGGGCAAACCCCGTGTAGGCCGATCTTTCATGATTGGAGTGGGATCCCTCGAAGAACACGATGAACACGGGGAAGAACGGGGACAAATCACAAGGGGAAACACTCAAGAACAAGTCCAAATCACACATCCACTAGACAATCAAACATACAAGATCACAAGGTACATGAACAACAAAGGGAAAGATACAAGGTAAGGTTCATCTCCAAGAGGAGGTCTTGATGATATCCTAGATGGATCTTCCCGCAAGGGGGTTGAGGGGGTCCTGGACTAGGGGGAACATACATCAGCTCTCGCGGCAGAAGTACAGTGCAGCCTCTTAAGGCAATTCTCGAGTCCGGTCGTTAAGCGACCGGACATAGCTAAACGCGCCCGGAGTAACCTACAACAAGACCACCTGGCATGTTCCGAGCACGCGTAGCAATGCGGCCCCAACCCCAGCCCCTGCAAAATTGCAAGACTGGTCCTTCGCGTACATCATTACGCTCTGGAGATACCATGGGCATAGGGGGAGGGGCACGACCACGATAGGCCCAGAATGCGGCTTAACCACACCAGGGGTTCTCAAGTGTGTCGTTCTTTTTTTCTCTTTTCCTTTTTTTTACCCACAGGACTCCGTTCATCAGAGGCCATGTCCGACAGTAGACCTGCCGGACTCACGATGCAACAGCCAGGGAAGGAGAAAGGCTACGACGAATATCCAGGTGGTCTCCATTACGAGCATTAAATCTGTTTTATACACCATTCCGCAGCCTACCCCTGGAGGGGGACATGTTTAATAGTCCCATCCCTTGCTTACCGCACTATTTGTATCGTTCTGCATTCACGGCAGTATTTCTTGAATACACAATGCAGCACCTTTTTGCTTATAATTGCATTTCTTTCTTATACATATGTTCATTTATGACATGTTGCATCCGTACACTTTGGTACGGCTAAATACACCAGGGGCTTATGTCTCCCGCATCATGGTGTGATAAGTCCGAACACTTTCACAAGTGCGGCACCCCGAACTTATAGCATTATATGCATCGGCTCCGAATCATGTCTTGGGTCAATAGTTGGGTTTGTCCGGCTCCCATGTTTTGGTACCTTACGCTCCGTTGTATCGGCTAAGATAGCACTGGGAGAACCACTGCGATTGCGCCCCAGTTGAGCTGGGCGAGCGCCTCAGTGGAGAAAGCTAAAACTGACCGTCATGATGAGGCGAGAGTTGGTCGCTGTTCGAGAGGTTTTTTTCGAGTCCATAAAGACTTATGCCGCTTAGAGCGAGGAACCGGCTTTGTCCGGGCCAGGCGTGGATAGCGCCCCAAATTCGGCCTTCCGAACACTAGGGGCTTCACCGAAATTTAAAATTATAGAATTCTATGGCTAAGTGAGAGTGTTCAAGCATTATAAGTCCAGTTGCCTCGTTCGTTGTGTTGAGCGCCTCCCTAGATGGACCCAAAAATGGGAACAAGAGTGCTCAAATTTATCCCGAACACCCCAGCACTCGTGGCATGGGGGCTGAAGCCGACGACTTGCCATCTCTCAGATTTGATAAACGGCCACACAGAAGGTAATATTTTAAATTAACAAGCATTGCTTAGCGCATATGAACAAAGTTTTCAGCGCACAGGATAACAAAATGCAAGTATACTCAAATATTACATCTTTGGAGCACTCACCCGCAATAATGCGGGCACCCTTCAGGACACTTTTATAATACATCTCGGGCGTGTGATACTCCTTGCCCGGCGGTGGCGCGTCCGTCACAAGCTTCTCAGCATCCATCTTGCCCCATTGCACCTTTGCGCGGGCAAGGGCCCGACGGGCACCTTCAATACAGGCGGAGTGCTTGATGACTTCAACCCATGGACAAGCATCCTCCAGCCGCCGCACTAGGCCGAAGTAGCTCCCAGGCATGGCCTCCCAGGGCCACAGCCGAACTATGAGGCCCTTCATGGCCTGTTCGGCCACCTTGTGGAGCTTGACCAGCTGTCGAGCTGCTTCAGCTGGTCGCTAAGGGGCATCGGATGTCCGGCCTCAGCATACTGAGACCAGAAGACCTTCTCCGTCGAGCTCCCTCCTCGGCCCTGTAGAAAGCGGCAGCATCAGACATGCTGTGGGGCAGATCTGTGAACGCTCCTGGAGAGCTCCGAATTCGGGTAAGTGATAGGTAATTCACACTCACATGCTTGCTTTGCATGAAAAATGCCTTACCCGCTGTTATTTTCTTCAACGCCTCGATTTCCTGGAGGGCCTTGCAGGCTTCGGCCTTAGCGGCTTTAGCACTCTCAAGAGCCGATGCAAGCTCGGACTCTCGAGTCTTCGAGTCGCGCTCCAAACTCTCATGTTTTTCCACGAGAGCCTGGAGCTCTTGCTGTACCTCCGCCACCCGCGCCTCCTACTTCTCTCGCTCAGTGCGCTCCACGGCCGCATTACGTTCGGCCGCGGACACCGCCTCCTTTAGGGTCGCCACCTCGTCCGTGGCCCCTGCAATACCCACGTTATCCTTGTCATTCTTCTTGCAACCAAATCCTTTTCTGTAAGGTACAATTTTAATAAGGTGTTACTCACCTTCCTTGTCCTCGAGCTGCTTCTTGGCACAGACGAGCTTGTTCTCGGACCGCTCGAGGCTTTGCTTCAAAGTATTGACCTCCGCAGTCAGTGCGGCAGAGATCAGCAACACAGCCTGCAATCCCATATTGACATATTTTTTATGACTCCTGCGTATATCTTTTTAGATCCTCAGTCCGGCTTTTCTTTCCAAACACCAAACCAAGCATCAAGGGCTACTGTCTATGTGGTACTATTTTATATATATCAAAATTCTTACCTCAAAGCCTGTTAAAAGGCTGCTGCAGGCTTCGGTCAGCCCGCTCTTGGCGAGCTGAACCTTCTGAATCACAGCACTCATGACGGTGCGGTGTTCCTCCTTGATGGAAGCGTCGTTGAGCGCCTCCAGCAAGCTATCCGGCGCCTCCGGTTGGATGGAGGCCGCCGGCGCGGTCTTGCCCTTCTTACGAAGGGGCCGCCCACCGGACTCTGGAGCCACTACAGGTTCCGGTGCGGAGTCCGGTGCAAAGTCCGGGAGGTTGCCCTGCGGCAGCTCCGGGGCCTCCTCCTTCTGGCGGGTCCCTTCCCGGGATCCCACCTCGGCATTGTCCGCATCACGGGGGGTGGAGGCGGTCGGAAGGGAATCCATATTCGACGCACCCAAAGACCCGCTCGACGAAGCGGGAAGGTCATCCTTGGGGGGACTGCAGGGTTGTATGCGGCATTAGAAAGACACCATGTGGCGAAAAGAAAAATCATGAAGTTATTCGGGAGTCCGGATACTTACGATCTCGCCAGGGGCTTGGCCCTTGAAGGCCAGTCCTCATCGTCGTCGCCGGCGTTGGCAGAGCAGTCCGGGGGAAGAGTCCTTCCCTTCTTTGACCCTTCGGCCTCCCTCGCTGGGGAGGCCTTCCTTTTCTTCCCTCCCCCCGCTGGGGGAGAGGCCTCTTTCTTTTCCTCGCCTTCGTGGGAGGAGTCCGCCTCAAAGTCACCGGATGATAAGTCCGATGACACCTGAAAACGGGAACTCTTTCGAGTGCCCGTGGCCTTCTTCTTGGCCTTCTTCTCCGGCACCACGTGGGGTGCCGGAACCAGCAGCCCCGTTAAGAGGGCGTCCGTTGGGTCTTCTGGCAAAGGGGCTGGACAGTTAGTCTGCTCGGCCTTCTTCAGCCAGTCCTGTCAAAGGAGAGGGAGTTTAGATCCCGCATAGAGTCAAACTATGAAAAACAAGTGTCCCGTAAAGGGTAAAATCGCTTACCTCGCTAGCTGGGCGCTGCGAGCTGAATCCGCGATCTTCGGTAGCAGATGCGGGAGCCTTGGCGCCCTTAAACAGCACCCTCCAGGCCTCTTCGTACGTAGTGTCGAAGAGCCTGCTCAAAGTCTGGTGCTGCGTCGAATCGAACTCCAACATATTGAAGTCCCGTTGTTGGCACGGGAGAATTCGGCGGATGAGCATGACCTGGACTACGTTGACAAGCTTGAGCTTCTTGTTCACTAGCTTTTGGATGCAGGCTTGGAGTCCGGTCAACTCCTCCGAATCATCCCATGTCCGGCCACTCTCTTTCCAGGAGGTGAGCCGTATGGGGATGCCGGATCTGAATTCGGGGGCCGCTGCCCATTCAGGGTCATGCGGCTCGGTGATGTAGAACCACCCCGATTGCCACCCCTTAATGGTTTCCATGAAGGTGCCCTCGAGCCAAGTAACGTTGGGCATCTTGCCCACCATGGCGCCTCCGCACTCCGCTTGGCTGCCCTTCACAACCTTCGGCTTGACACCGAAGGTCTTGAGCCACAAGCCAAAGTGGGGCTGGATGCAGAGGAAGGCCTCACACACGACGATAAACGCCGAGATGTTGAGGATGAAATTCGGGGCCAGATCATGGAAATCCAGGCCGTAGTAGAACATGAGCCCCCGGACAAAGGGATGGAGTGGGAAGCCCAATCCGCGGAGGAAATGGGAAAGGAATACTACCCTCTCATGGGGCCTGGGGGTGGGGATGAGCTCCCCCTCGTCGGGGAGCCGGTGCGCGATGTCGTTGGACAGATATCCGGCACTGCGCAGCTTCTTGATGTGCCCCTCCATAATGGAGGAGGCCATCCACTTGCCTCCCGCTCCGGACATATTTGGAGAAGGTTGAGGTGAGATGTGCGGACTTGGGTGCTGGAGCTCGAGTTCGCGGAGATGAATAAGCAGAGGAAGAAGGCGTAGGTAAAAAGGTGGATCTTTATCCCCTTATATGGGCGGACGAAACCATGCGTCCCCACCGGCCTGATAAAACTCGCTTATCTCCCAAGCGCCGCAATCAATGGCGCGGTTGGGTTACCCACGTCTGTATTGATGGGAATCCCGGAATAAGGGGAACACGATCTCTGCTTCGACAAGACGTGCCAAGGAAACCGCTTCGCTAAACGCGCTGAGGTGGTACAGTAAAAACGATTCGAGTAAAGGCTTGGTTGCGGTGTGACGTCACGCCACAAAATACGTCAGCAGATTGAACTTGTGTAAATATTATTCTCTCTACGGTGGTATGTGGAATTTATTTTGCAGAGCCGGACACTATCCTGGTGTTCACGATCTTCTATGAATTATTCGGAGGAGGAACCCGCCTTGCAATTCCGAAGACAATATGCGTGCCGGACTCGTCATCATTGAAGCCTGGTTCAGGGGCTACTGAGGGAGTCCTGGACTAGGGGGTGTCCGGATAGCCGAACTATCATCATCGGCCGAACTCCAAGACTATGAAGATACAAGATTGAAGACTTAGTCCCGTGTCCGGATGGGACTTTCCTTGGCGTGGAAGGCAAGCTTGGCGATACGGATATGTAGATCTCCTACCATTGTAACCGACTCTGTGTAACCCTAGCCCTCTCCGCTGTCTATATAAATCGGATGGCTTTAGTCCATAGGACGAACAACAATCATACCATAGGCTAGCTTCTAGGGTTTAGCCTCCTTGATCTCGTGGTAGATCTACTCTTGTAATACCCACATCATCAATATCAATCAAGCAGGACGTAGGGTTTTACCTCCATCAAGAGGGCCCGAACCTGGGTAAAACATCGTGTCCCTTGTCTCCTGTTACCATCCGCCTAGACGCACAGTTCGGGACCCCCTACTCGAGATCCGCCGGTTTTGACACCGACAGGGGTCTTGATGATATCCCGCAGGATCTTCTCACATGGAGGACTTGAACTCCATGGGAGTGGTAGTCTCTCTCTCTCAAGAGTAGAGGTAGGAGCCAAGCTCACCTAAGAATGAGCTATCATATTTGCTAACCCTAACTAGGAGGAGGGGGAGGAGTATATATAGTCTTAGCCACGAGGGGTAAGTGGGGAAGGGATACATGGGCCTTTGGCCCGACTCTGCGCGCAGGCAGGCGCCGGATGTTCGGGCTGGGGGCCGGATGTCCGGGTGTTCGCGGGAGGCCGGATGTCCGGGGCATGGGCCGGATGTCCGGGCTTGTGAGGTCGGCCTCGCTGCTCTCTGGATAGGGGCGCCGGATTTCCGGGCTTATGGCCGGATGTCCGAGCTGTCGGGAGGCGCCGGATGTCCGGGCTTGCGGGCCGGATGTCCGGGGCCTGTAGGTACTTGGCGGCTGGGCGGCTGCTATGGGTGAAGCTCCAGGGGTCGGATGTCTGGGGTCCTGGCCGGATGGCCGGGTCCTGGGGGTTGTCTCCATCTTCTTTCGTTGTCGCTTCCAGGCTTCCCTTGCGGATGGTGTAGTTGTTCCTTGGCGCTTGCACTCCTCCTCAACATCCGTGAAGCTCCGACAATACCTATGCATGCACATGAGAAGTGTCAAGTAGTATACCATCCTCGAAGGGGTCAAGTGAGCACGTATAAAGGAGAAGATTCACCTTTGAGTATGTGAAGTAGAGGTCACACGTGTCACTTGCCAAACGGACTCTTGACATGGTGATGACCGTAGGATGCTCCGCATCATCCCCTCCCCCTTGAAAAGATCCGACTTCGGATCGAAAACCAAATCACCATGGGAAAGAGATGGCGGTGCCGTGTCGAAGTGGTCGGTCACCAAGCACTCATCATCTTGAAACTCGAAATGGGCACTCTCCAATGTCGCACCGTCTAGTGATTCCTTCAAAAGAAGCAAGAACAACAAACACTTGGAAAAACAAATGTGGTTAGCGTTAGTGCAAAACCAAGCATTCAAGAGGTGATTCACCAAACAAGTGTCGTCATCAAGCATAGCATCGGGTGTGACAAAGGATTGTGACATGGCATGTAAGCGTATCAATTGAGCACAAGCAAAGATATCATGGGGACAAGTATGCAAATGTGAGGTAGTGATGTAAATATGTGTGAGAAGAGAATAAGCATCTACCTCAAGTTCATAGCAAGCATTCACAAATTGCTCAATGAAAGGTCTATGGTAGGCATAAGAATCATTCAAAACACCAAATAAAATGAAGTGTTTAAACACATGGGTCAAGTGCAAGACAATCCAAGCATAATGTGCATAGGGTGTAGTGAATATAGTGTGGCACTCAACACAATAGAAAAAGCAATTGTTCATCATGTGTGATGCAATCAAGTGAATCATGTGACAAACAAAGGGACATGGCATATGTGAAGAAATGATATTGGTGCAACCAACCATATCATAGGAGCAAGTAGTCCAAGAATTGGATACAACACACAAGGTATATATGTCATGAAGCATGGAAATGTGGCAATCATGGGTGAAAGCAATATCTTGAACATGCGTGCAAATGGTGCAAGCAACACATGAAGTATGATCCACAATATCCAAGCTCAAGAAGGATGTCACCTTGAAAGCGTGTCCTTGTGCTTTCTTCACAATGCCGAAGTGGAAGAAAATACGGTGTAGATGCGAGTCGTGGTAGAATGTATGAGGCTCGCTCTCAAGAGCTCGAATGGTCAACTCACATGAAGTGGAAGTCAACACAAAGTCTAAGTATCCTACACATGCACAAAACAAAACAAAGAAATTATGCGCATGGTAGACAAACACATCATCCATCATGATGGTTCTCATCTTTTGCACAAAACCATTAGTAACAAAAGTGCATGAATAATATGATGCATCAATGGAAATATTCATGGCACTAGGTATATGGTGCAAAGAAGTAAGGCAAGCATGCTTCACAAGGAATATGTCAAAATCTCCAAACAAGTGTGAGAATGCTATGGGGGCAATCTCATGAGCAAGACGACAATCATGGTTGCACTCAATACATGGAAAATGATCTAGCATGAGAGAGGCAACATATGGAGATATGTGACAAGAAGCAATAACAATCATGTGCAAAGCATATAGATGGTTATCATCAACCGCATGAAATGAGCAAGTATGAATCATTGGTGATGCAACATAAGCAAGCATAGTAATCAAGTCATGCAAACTAGTGGAGCGAAGATGCAACACACTAGAGTAAAGCATGGTAATCATGTCATGTGAGCAAATAATAGGCATAGACAATGCACATGACATATCACAAGCACGGACACAAAGGAAGATGAAAGTATCATCATAGGAATGGGTCATGAATAGAACATGGCAATAACAAGTGATATCTCCACCAAGCTTGCAAATACACATACAAGTATGAGAATCTATCATCATGTGTAATGCAAAGCATGGGTCACAAATGCATGTCAAAGGCATAGGAATGAGCATATCATGCAAAGTGAACATGGCAAGATGGGCATATGATATGTAATGGACAATAACCCATAGCCAAGTGAGGGCCATGTAGAAGGAATGCGCGAAGTCATTGCACGAAGAGAGCTGTGGGAAAGACAATCCATGGGATCCCAAATCATCGTTGCTCTCTAGAGCTCGTTTTGTCAACTCATGGGATTGCGAGGTTGACAAGTATTCATGGGTACCTACACAAAAGAGACACAAACCAAAGAAATTGTGCGTGTGGTAAATGTACACATCATCCATCATGATGTGTATGTGCACATGTAAGTTAGCACAAGATAAGCATCGCTCAAAGAAATTTGATGCATGGTATAAGAACATGTCATCCATCATGAAAGAATAGTTATTGTGTATGACACGATGGGGACACAAATTGAGAATGCAAGTATATGGCGCATCAATAGCATGTTTATTCATGGGGAGTATATGGTGCACACAAGTATTGGGATCATGCAATGAATGGGGTGGATCAAAATCTCCTAAAATGCATGAGGAAACTATGGGGGTCTCCTCATGAGTAATATCACATGGAGAAAATGGACAACATCCAAAACAGTGCATATCCGAAGCTAGGTGGGCATGACATGGCATATGAGATAAATTATGCAAAGGGAGCATATCAATATCATCACAAGAAAAACAAATGCCAATAACCATGGGCTTGTCATCTATGCCATATGTGCAAATTGGGTTTATTTTAATGGCATATGCATAGTCACTATGAAGAGATTGCAAATAAGACATATGGTAAATCAAGCGGATTATCAAACATGATGTGACCTAAAGAATTGTCATAAGAAATCCTATGTAACATGGCATCACAACTAATAGACTCCACATGAGAATCATCATATTCATCATAAATGGGCAAATCATCACATGGGGAAATCATACTAGCATGAAACATGGTACTAGGTGGATCAACATCATGCAAGCAATCAATCTCAAGAATGTCCACTAGTGGGACTAGAGTATCACCTTCACCTATGTTACCTTTTTCATTCCACTCAAGTGGTGTAGGTGAGGTGGGAAAGACCAAATGGTGGTCATCTTCATCTTGATGGAACCATGTGGGGGGTGCATCATATTCCCCCATGGCCATCGTCTTGTCCAAAGGGAGGACGAAGTCGTTGAGGATCGGCGCGTCATCATAAATGGTACCTAGCACCAAATGAGAAGACACAATAGAGGTAGAGGTCAAGTTGTTAGAAATGCAAATGGCCTCACGAGACCTATCAACTATCTCACTCTCTCTATGTGGTGGTTCACTCACTCCCTCAAAGTAGGTGCACTCAAAGTCACATATGGTGGAGTCACTCATCTCACACAAGTGGTGGGGGTTGTGGCTCTCCTCACATGGAAAGTGGGTCAACTCATCATATATGGGGCTAGTGGTAAAGTCACTCTCACTCTCAATATGGTGGCAAAAGTCACTCAAGTCATCATACATCGCCGTGGTCGAAGGGAAGATCCCATGCTCAACCATCTCGTCGTCGTCGCCATGGATGAAGGCCGAAGATGGCACATCATCACTCTCCTCCATGACCGAAGGGAAAATCCCATGCTCGATCATCTCGTCACCGTCGCCGTTGATGAAGGTCGAAGATGGCACATCATCACTCTCGCCTCCTAAGATGGAAGCATCATCCTTGCTCGCCACCTTGTCGCTCACCTCCAAAGCTTGGTCCTTGAGGGTCTCCATAGTCGTACTCGTCGCCGCACCATCTTGAAAAAGAGTCGAAGTAGACTCGGCACCATCAATGCCACAAAGAGGGATGGCGGTGAAGTCAAACTTGGGATCATCGTCTTGGAGCTCATCGGGCTTGGACATCGTGTTGGTACTAGCCTCATGCTTGTCGTAGAGCTTGGTCGCCGTGAAGAGTGCTTGGGGTGGAGAAGCCTTGGCCTTCATGAGTTCTTGTTCCGCCTTGAGAACACCAATGTAGTAGTCGTCAATGGACTTGTAGTTCTCGAGGAAGATGGTCTTGGAGATGTCATTGTGCAATCCCATCATGAAGTGGAACTTCATCAAAATGGGGTCGTCCACGCCGGCTCGTTGCAAGGGAATCTTCATCTCCTTGAAGTACTTGTCGATGGACTTGGATCCTTGGGTGGTGTTCTCCAATTGGCGTCGAAGTTGTTCCATGTAGGTTGGAGGCACAAACTCTCGCCGCAAAGCTCTCTTCGTCTTGGGCCAACTCATGTCGTAGTACTCCGAAGGTGTGTGAAGCCACCATGCGGATGCGTAGTCGTGGAAGTTTCTTGTGGCGCACTTCACTTGATCTTCAGGACGAACTTGATGTAGCTTGAGGTAGTCGTCCATCAAACACTCCCACTCGAGGTACTCCTCGGGTTCTTGAGTCCCATAGAAAGGAATCGCATTGTCGATGTCGAGGTCGTAGTAGCTCCGTGAAGTCGCGGACTTGAGCTTGGGGAGCTTCTCTTGAGCGTAGTCTTGGGGTGCTTGTTGGCAAAGATGTCGTATGTCCGTAGGCGAAGATGCCTTGAAGTCGCTTGGCGAAGATGCCAAGGGAGATGGTGAAGTCGTTGAGCGGTTGTTGGTGTTGAGCTCTTGACCTTCACATTCTTGCTGGTGATGGTGTCGATGCCGATGTGATCTTGCTGGAGATGGTAGCTCGGAAGCATGTGCTCTTGAGCGTCTTCTCGAAGATGAGGAAGATCGCTTGTAGGACCTGATGAGGGCTTTGATCTCCTCCATTTGAGCTTGCATCTTGGCGTCGGAGTTGTTTTTCGTGGCATCGAACTCGTCATTGTTGTTGTAGACCGAAGGTGAAATGCCTTGCCTATCCATCACAAGACTCGAGTAGAGGTGAGTAGGAAATGAGATAAACAATACCAAGTTACCTTTTCCCAAAGTTGAGGATGTATCCCATTTCACTCAATGTGAAATGAAAGAATAGTGGAATTAGTACAGGACTTGTTCACTCACACCTATCAAGTAAAGCTTATGGTGGAGCTCGGTGAGGATAGTGGCACAAAAATTTGATGCAAAATGTTAGCAAGAGTCAATAATGTTGAAAGAGATTCACAAATTCGCAAGTGAAACAAGTAGACAAATAGCAATATGTGGCACACGGAAACACACACATGGATAGATAAATGGGGTCGTGCAACCAAGGAATGAGCACAAAATGTGGAATTCACGGAAAATGCTCGTGTTGCACAACTCAAGAGAGACGCTAGCACGATTGCTCAATAGGCGGATACGACACTTGTGCACAACCTATAAGATGCAAAATGGATAAACTCTCTATCCCAAGTATGGTATGTATGTATGGTTCCCGGTGTTTCTCACACAATGATCCAAGATGATCAAGTATGATAGCATATGATATATTTTGATGCTATGGCTATTGCTTACAAGCTCTTTGCTCTCTTTCTTTTGCTTAAAAGCTTTATTCTTTTTTTTTGATATGGCCACAATGCGAAATGCACAAACCAAGATAGCAATTGTGTATATGCGGGAACAAACTTGTGACAGAAGATATGATATCAATATGATATGGTATGTATGCAATGGATGGTGTAGATCAATAATGTGCACAAGTAACATGGCCCGGCAATACTCAAATGGCTAGTCTCGATAGGCAAGTGACGCAAAATGGGCTAGGGGTTAACAATGCAATTGCAAGGGAATATACAATGGTGTCGTTGAGGTTACCATTCTTTGCGATGATGAGTGGTGGTGTTCTTGATGTAGATACCAAGATGATGGAGACTCGTCCCTAAGTAGCGGAGACATCTTAGGAAACGGAAAAACCGCGAACTCAAAATCTCAAATGACAAATGTCAAATGGTGGTAGCGGAAAGCGGTGGTGGTTTTGCACTAGGCAATGCGGAAGTGGTGGTGGTGGTTGATGAAGAAACAATCGTCCCTAAGTAGCCGAAACACCTTAGGAGACTCAAGTCACTACTCAAACAACCACAAATGCAATGGGGTGCAATATGGGTTAGGTTGCGGAAGTTGGTGGTGGTAATGCGGATGATATGGTGGAGGGCCTAGGCAAACTTGCCAAATTTCCAAAAATTTGATGGAGTCAAATGGTGATGGTGGTATTTTTGTGGGATGGGGGATGTCAATAGCTTCAAAACGAGCTAAAGAACGTCAAAATCGGACTCCGGATGAATTAGTTATAGTCAAAACGGTGAAACACGGAAGGCTGAAATGCCAGGGACCGGATATCCGGGGGTAGGGGCCGGATTTCCGGGGGTGTATGTCCAGAACCGTGCAGATTTGGTGCTCCAGGGCCCGGATGTCGGGCTTGGGGCCCGGATGGCCCGGATGTCCGGCCTGAGGCCCGGATGTTCGGCCCGACGATTCCAGATCTCGTTTGGGGCAGAAATTTTCGAATTGGGGGCGGAAATTGATGATTTCGGGGGCAAAATTTGATGGATTTCGTGGATGGAAGGTGGCGAAACTTGGGGGAAAGCTAGATCCACTTGAAACCAAGCAAATCCACGGATCAAAATCAACAAAACATCATCAAACCAACAAATCACAAAAAAATTTGGGGCTATTTTTGGTGGGGATTTTTGAAATTTAGGACGAAATCAAGTAAAAGAAGGCTACAAAACGGTGGGAGGGACTCCAAAAACGTGATCAACGTGGCTCATGATACCATATGATACGGGGCAAACCCGGTGTAGGCCGATCTTTCACGATTGGAGTGGGATCCCTCGAAGAACACGATGAACACGGGGAAGAACGGGGAGAAATCACAAGGGGAAACACTCAAGAACAAGTCCAAATCACACATCCACTAGACAATCAAACATACAAGATCACAAGGTACATGAACAACAAAGGGAAAGATACAAGGTAAGGTTCATCTCCAAGAGGAGGTCTTGATGATATCCTAGATGGATCTTCCCGCAAGGGGGTCTTGATGATATCCCGCAGGATCTTCTCACATGGAGGTCTTGAACTCCATGGGAGTGGTAGTCTCTCTCTCTCAAGAGTAGAGGTAGGAGCCAAGCTCACCTAAGAATGAGCTATCATATTTGCTAACCCTAACTAGGAGGAGGGGGAGGAGTATATATAGTCTTAGCCACGAAGGGGTAAGTGGGGAAGGGATACATGGGCCTTTGGCCCGACTCTGCGCGCAGGCATGCGCCGGATGTCCGGGCTGGGGGCCGGATGTTCGGGCGTTCGCGGGAGTCCGGATGTCCGGGGCATGGGCCGGATGTCCAGGCTGGTGAGGTCGGCCTCGGTGCTCTCTGGATAGGGGCGCCGGATTTCCGGGCTTATGGCCGGATGTCCGCGCTGTCGGGAGGCGCCGGATGTCTGGGCTTGCGGGCCGGATGTCCGGGGCCTGTAGGTACTTGGCGGCTGGGCGGCTGCTTTGGGTGAATCTCCAAGGGCCGAATGTCCGGGTCCTGGGGGTTGTCTCCATCTTCTTTCGTCGTCGCTTCCAGGCTTCCCTTGCGGATAGTGTAGTTGTTCCTTGGCGCTTGCACTCCTCCTCAACATCCGTGAAGCTCCGACAATACCTATGGATGCACACGGAAGAAGTGTCAAGTAGTATACCATCCTCGAAGGGGTCAAGTGAGCACGTATAAAGGAGAAGATTCACCTTTGAGTATGTGAAGTAGAGGTCGCACGTGTCACTTGCCAAACAGACTCTTGACATGGTGATGACCGTAGGATGCTCCGCATCATGAAGCCCCCTTCCCTGATGACTCAGGGGGCCACCGATCTCGAGAGGTGATGTAGGTCTCGGGAGATACCATAGAGCTGCTGCAGAGCTTTTTAAAGAAAAAACTTTAACGGGGCAACTCGTTCTTCCTGGGGTGAGCCCCCTGCAACAGGCTTAGCTGCAGCTTAACGCACTACGTCACGCTGCCCGAGGGGCGCGGACATGAGAGGGCGCACATGCTCACGAGCTTGATCGAGGATGTCTCGCGAGGATTAAGAAAGCTGAAGCACTGGGGCAATGGGGTTTCGGCGAGGTGTGCTTGCGAGTGGGTAGGCGCACCGAGCGCACACACCTGCCTAGCCCCCATGCGCGGGGCATGCGAGGAAGAGCGACGAGAAACTGCCGCCCTTTCCTGGCCAAGGCGAAGAATGAGTTGAGCGAGAGGAGAGAAAACCCAACTTGGCGAATCGAAACACGAAAATTCCAAATTCATTAAAAGACTGCAAACCAACTACAGAAAGCAAGCAAATGAATAGCCGCTCCCGGCACCTTGTCTTGTCTTCTCACCAGCACTGATCTAAGTGCTGCCACTAGGACGTGGGAGGGAGCACCCGTGAGGCCCGCGGGTGACACTCAGGAGACACCGGGGCATGTACAGCCCCACTCATTATTACGTGAGAGTGTCACGAGCAGAGACCTCCATAGGTGTGAGCCTTGATTCATGGGTAGAACTTCTAGAGGTGCTGGATGTTCCAGGTGTTCTGGATGGGGATCCCGTCCTGTGTCTCCAGGCGCACGGCGCCAGACCTGGAGACATGGGAAATCCTAAACGAGCCCTCCCACATGGGGGAGAGTTTGTGCAGCCCTTCCCTGGAGAGCACCTGCCTCAGGACAAGATCTCCCACCTCGAGCGTCGTGGCACAGACGTTGTAGCAGTGGTATCGCCACAGCGCCTGCTGGTACCTTGCCGCTCGGACCGAGGCTTGACGGCGACATTCCTCCCCCAGCACGGGATCCATCCCCGGCGTGGCGTCCTGGTGTGCCATGTCGAACACCAAGACCCGCGTGGAGCGATGCTTGAGCTTGTGTGGGAGAACCACTTCAGCTCCGTAGACGAGGAAGATCAGGGTTTCGTCCATTGGCTTGGTCGCGGTGGTGCGGATGGACCAAAGTACTGACTGGAGCTCGTCGAGCCAGCCCTTACCGCAGGTCTCGAGCTTCCTCTTGAAGGTCCTTGCCTTGAGGCCTCTCAGGACCTCTGCGTTGGCGCGCTCGGCCTGGTCGTTGCTCCTGGGGTGTGCCACTGAAGCATAGCATATCTGCGTTCCAAGGTTAGCACAATATGTTTTGAAAAGGTTGTTGGTGAACTGTGAGCCATTGTCAGTGATGATGAGATTAGGAACCCCCAAACCGGCTCACGATGCCCTTGATGAACTTGACAGCTGAGCCGGTCGGGATGGTGCGGACAACTTGCACCTCCGCCTACTTGGTGAACTTGCCAATGGCGACGTAGAGGTAGTGGTAGCCCCCTGGCGCTCGGGGAAATGGTCCCAAGATGTCTAGCCCCCATACCGTGAACGACGATGTGAGTGGGATAGTCTAGAGGCCCTGTGCTGGCTGGTGGATCTGCTTGGCCTGGAACTGGAAAGCTTCGCACGATCTCACCAGCTCGGTGGCGTCGTTGAGTGTCGTGGGCCAATAGAACCCACTGCGGAAAGCCTTGCCCATGAGGGTGCGTGATGAAGAGTGGTGCCCGCAGTCCTCGCCGTGTATATCGGCCAGCAGCTCGAGCCCCTGTGCCCTGGAGATGCATCGCAGAGAAACATCGTTGGGCCGCTTATGGTACAACTCACCGTCCTGGATGCAGTATGCGCTGGCCTGGCGAGCAACGCGCTCTAGATCTTCCTCCTTCTCCGGCAGGGTCCCCTGAAGTAAGTACACCTTGAATTCCTCGGTCCAGCACCCCTCCTGGGACTCGACCGCGAGGAGCAGACGGGCCCCTGAGGTCATTCCACAAGTAGGGGCACCTACCGCAGGGGCTCGGGGAAGATCCTCCTGAGGCTGTGCTGGTTCCGCAGTAGTGGGAGCTGCTGACGGATTGAAGAGCCGCTCCTCAAAAACGCCCGGCTCCTGAGGCAGGCGCCGGGACGCCCTTTTGCGACATCGGCCGCCTGCTTGTTTGTGCCCCGCGGTATGTGTTGCAATTCAAGACCCAAGAACTGCTTTTCCATCTTGAGTACCTCCTCCAGGTATGCCTCCATGTGCTCGTCCTTCAGGGTATATTCTTTGTTGGAGAAGTTGATGAGGAGCTGGGAATTGCCCCTGATGGTGAGGTGTTTCATCCCTAGCGCTGCTACGGCCCTGAGGCCGGCAATGAAGCCCTCAAACTCTGCGTTGTTGTTGGAGACCTTCTCGCCCTGCTGGAAGCAGAGTTGCACAACATAGCAGAGATTGTCCGGGTGAGATGAGCATTGCTCTAGCCCCCGCGCCCTGACGTGCGAATGTGCCGTCGAAGTACATGATCCACCCGTCCGATGCCTTGTCTCCGGGCAAGAGGGAGCGATCCTCGCATATTTCGCAGTCGGGGGCGTCACTCCACTACGCCACAAAATCTGTGAGGGTAGTGCCCTTGATGACCCTGGTGGTGCTGAACTCCAGCTGAAACGTCTGCAACTCAATGTTCCACTCCGCGACCCTTCCAGCGGTGTTAGGGCTCCGGAGTACTCTCTCCAATGGGTAGGCTAAGACGACCTTGATGGGGTGTCCCTAGAAGTAGTGGCGCAGCTTCCAAGAGGCGACGAGGAGCGCGAGCAAGAGCTTTCGCAGCGTGGGGTAGCGTGCCTTCGCTTCCCATAGCACCGTACTGACGAAGTAGACCGGATGCTCGACGAGGGAGGAGGTGTTGGCGAGGTCTTGTATCTCTTGATGGTGCGGGCCTTCAGGAGTCTTGTCGTTTTCTGCATCAGCCACGACCTCATGATCCCCACTGGTTGGGGGGGTCGGATGCGGCCTCAGGAGTAACGTGGTCCGGTGGTGCAGTTGAGGCCTCAGGAGCCCCGTCCTGAGGCTGCGGCAGCTTGTGTGGTGTCGAGGAGCCCTGCCATGGGCCCTCGGTCAGGCGCTCTTCCCTCAGCGCCACCAGAGCAGCGCTGGCAGAGTGAGGTGTGGCGGCCAAGTGGAGCACCAAGGGCTTGAGGGGGCGCGGTGCCACCATCACCGGTGGGCTGGTGAGGTATCTCTTGAGGTCTTGGAAAGTGTGTCAGCTTCAGGGGTCCACTCGAACGGCCCCTTCCTTTTCATCAGCTTGAAGAACAGGAGGGCACGCTCCCCTAACTTGGAGATGAAGCGCCCTAGCGAGGTCACACAGCCCGCCAGCTTCTACATCTCCTTGAGGGTTTGTGGTGGGCACATGTCTTCTATGGCCTTGACTTTCTCCGGGTTGGCCTCGATTCCTCTATGTGACACCAAGAAACCCAGCAGCTTGCCAGAGAGGACACCAAACACAGAGTTCTCAGGGTTGAGTCACAGGTCCACCTTGCGCAGGCTGGTAATAGAGGCAGGGTGTCCCGATCTTTCGATGAGTTGATAACTATCGATTTGGTGAAGATGACTTTGACGATCCGACTACAAACGTGCACGACGTTGCGCCTTAGCAATCGCTAAACCAACTCCGAGAGGTTATTGACCACGCCGAAGCACAATCAACCTGACCACGAAGGTCTATTCCTGCAAGCAATCGAAGAACAAGCAAGAATATGATAAAGCAATCTGAATATTGTGAATATAGATGAAGTATTGATAAAGGTGGGGATCCGGAAGCGGTCTTGGTCTGGTCGTTGGACACAAACGAAGTACACGAAGTTGCAATGGCTAACTTTTAACTAAACAAATCCCAAGGAAAAGCTACTAGATGGATCTACTTATATAGGAGCAAGGGGTGGCGGCCAAGGAGGTGGGAGGACGTCCCAAGGCAGCCTAAAACTAAATCTAGGTCGTACAAGGCCAATGGGCCCAAGTGGAGGTGATGTAACACCTTTGGACTTGTAGTTTGACTCGGATTCTGCTGCAGCATCAGATTGTTTCGTCCACAACTCAACGCTCCGGACGAATTTGAAGGTGATTCCAATTGGGTCGGAAAGTGCACGAAATATAGTTTCCAACAAAAAAAGAATCACTCAATTCGGAGTCTGTATGAAAAACTTGTGTGCGTTTTGAGTCAGGTATGTCTGTGCAGTCCGAATCTGAATCCAGAACGTGAGACACTTGGACTCTATCTTCTCTTGGGCCAAAAGTGACGTGAGAGAACTTTTTGGACAGCAAATAAACATCTCTTTCTTCCTTATCTTCATATGTGGATTGTACAAATGTCCCATACACCTGCAATTAGACAAAACACAAAAGTGTGTGAAGTATTTTTGTTCTGGATAACATAAATAGATTATTGAATAGTTTGCACTAGAAATCACCTGACAAATATGCATATATGCAATATTTTTGGTCATATCCAAGGTAGTCATGTCCTCATCATCCTCCCCTTCTTGAAAATAAAGCCGTCCTCGGCGTTGCTTAATCTGAAATATGGCTAACAAAAGAGACAAGGTGTACATGTTGTATATGTATATGTCATCCATTTTTACTTCCCTTGATTTTTGCATATATGACACATGAATAGATGAGTAACTTGCATAGTTCATAAAATCTAAAGCCAAAAAATTAGCACAAGAAGTAGAAGGCATGAAAATATTGCAACTCAGTCTGCACATATAAGTGAAGCTCTTATTCATTTCAAAAGATTGACAATGTTCATCATTAAACCATCCCAACATTGGTGAATAAACCTTACTTGCATCAAATTTACATGCTACAACATGCTTAAATAAGCAAACATGCAATAAGTCATTCAACACAGAATC
>NC_057795.1:252725332-252782601 GCF_018294505.1 Triticum aestivum
TTTTGCATCAATAGTTAATTCAATGGGTGCACTCAAAATTGTTGGTATTTCAGTTGTTTGATCACATGGCAAAGTCAAATTATCAACGTAGTCCTCTAAAATAGGTGGTGTGATCAAAGTAGTGGGTAGCTCATCAGATGGTGCATTCAAATTGACAAGGCATTCATCATTCTCATGTAGAGATGGAAGATCAGTACCTTTGTCATTACCTCTTATGATCAACTCAGATGATGTAGCCACTCTCGGGGGCGATGTGTCACATGGTGGAGGTGATGTAGTCCTGACAACAACGGATGTGGTTGTCATAGTATGCCTAGTAGTTGAAGGAACAATCATATCAACTCTTGGAATGTGCACCGTGCGCTTGTTCTCCTCGTGGCCAACACGTCGTTTTATTTCCTGTTCAGCTTTGCAAGCAAGATGAAACAAATGGTCCATAGGATAACACTCTTCATGAATTAGTATCTCTTGAATATAAAGGTTTAATCCTCCCCAAAATCTATCCATAAAATCATCTTCACATTCTTCTAAAGAGGAATGCAACAAGGTAGTTTGTAAATCATCATAATATTTTGTTACAGTTTCACTACCTTGTTTTAAGTGTTGCAACTTCTTAATCATGTCACGAGTATAATAAGCAGGGACGAAAGTATGTCGCATGGCAAGTTTCAAATCATTCCAAGTAGTAGGTATATAATCAGGGTGTAACCGACAATATTCACTCCACCAAACCAAAGCATAACCAGTGAAAGAACCAACCGCAACCTTAAACTTTTTATGTTCATCGAAATTATGGGAAGCAAATATATTTTTTATGTCGAACTCCCATTCAATATATAAAGCAGGTTTAAAACGGCCATTAAATGGTGGTATAGATACATTAACCTGATCATGTGCATTTGGATGTTTGTGCACCTCTCGTGACGGTTGTGGTATTTGCAAAGGTGGTGGCACGTCTCCCGCGATCGACAAAGCCCATGAATTGACTCTGGATCCTGTCATGATTAGTAGAACCAGAAACAAAACCCAAAAATAATGTTCCTATAACTACTAGGATGTGGTGGTAAAACGCTCACAGTAAAGCAAATATCAATGTCTTACAAGTTCTTACCATGCAGCAGGCGGTGATCGGCAACCAGCGGTGTCAAGTAACTCCGAATATTGAGTAAAGCGATTGCCAGGGGAGCGTACGTATACACGGTGTAGAAATATGTGGAGCTGGGTTGGCTATATATGGTAGCAAAAGATTAGCAATAATCAATTCAAAGATGCAATGTTGAATAAACGCTCAACGACGGTACAGTGCTGGTCCTAGGCTAGACCGGACTAGAGACGCGAGCCTAGAACACTAATAAGGTCACGGCGTAGCACAACTAGCATCAATGAAGGATACTAAGTAGCTCTTGACAGCAAGATATAAGTGAAGATCACAACGGCAGTGAAGATAATGATGAAAAACAACTGCCAAGCAGGATATACAACAACTCTCTCTCCAACTTTCCTCTTGAAAAGTTTGAGACAATTTTCTGATAAATTCTTTCAAAGAATGCTACTAACTCAAGCTTTCCAATGCAAAAAGAATCACTCAATTCCGAGTTGATATGAGGAGTCAAAGAATTATAAAACTGGCCTGAAAAATTGGAACAAGCTGTGTTCACGAACTTCGGAGGGCAAAAAGACCTATTTAGAAGCCGATTTTGAGGTGTCAAATATTGAACTAGCTTCTGCAACTATTTAGATGCGGCTCGTCGCTATCTTCAATTTGAGTACTCACGGAGCCAAAACGGACTTCGTATAAGGAAGATACACTTGTTTTACTGAACAGTGCGCAAAACAGATTCCAATCCGAATTCAGGTACGAGATTGATTCTAGATAGATCCAATTTTTTTTCTTCTCTCTTTTTTTCTCACGCTTTTTTTTCTTTTTCTTCTCCCTCTTTTTCTTTTTTTCTTTCCTTTTTTCTCTTTTTTTTTCTTTATCTTCTTTTTCTCCCTCTTTCCAAGACAAACTAGATAAGATGCAGATTCGATCAGGCGAAGATGTGAGTGACCTCAACTATGATTATGACAATAAACAGTGCGTAGCACGTGGTGGAAATTGGTGGATGGGATGGTGGACAGCGGATGGGATAATGATGCAGCGGCTGCGTGACTAATGTGAACAGAACTCGAAACTCTAAAGGAACTAGACACTAAGACCAGCAACTCGACACGGCGATGCAACCGATAATTCAATAATGCAAACAATGAAAAGAAAAATTGCAAAGGCTCAGTCTGGCTAGGACAAAGGATGAATAGATCTAACTTTTGTTTTGTGGCTTTTTCTTGGACAATAGGTAAGAAAATAAATCTAATCTAGAAAAAGCTGGAAATTCTCACCGAGCAACCTGAAAACTGATACCACTTAATAGAGGCGGGGTGTCCCGATCTTTCGATGAGATGATAACTATCGATTTGGTGAAGATGACTTTGACGATCCGACTACAAACGTGCACGACGTTGCGCCTTAGCAATCGCTAAACCAACTCCGAGAGGTTATTGACCACGCCGAAGCACAATCAACCTGACCACGAAGGTCTATTCCTGCAAGCAATCGAAGAACAAGCAAGAATATGATAAAGCAATCTGAATATTGCGAATATAGATGAAGTATTGATAAAGGTGGGGATCCGGAAGCGGTCTTGGTCTGGTCGTTGGACACAAACGAAGTACACGAAGTTGCAATGGCTAACTTTTAACTAAACAAATCCCAAGGAAAAGCTACTAGATGGATCTACTTATATAGGAGCAAGGGGTGGCGGCCAAGGAGGTGGGAGGACGTCCCAAGGCAGCCTAAAACTAAATCTAGGTCGTACAAGGCCAATGGGCCCAAGTGGAGGTGATGTAACACCTTTGGACTTGTAGTTTGACTCGGATTCTGCTGCAGCATCAGATTGTTTCGTCAACAACTCAACGCTCCGGACGAATTTGAAGGTGATTCCAATTGGGTTGGAAAGTGCACGAAATCTAGTTTCCAACAAAAAAAAAGAATCACCCAATTCGGAGTTCGTATGAAAAACTTGTGTGCGTTTTGAGTCAGGTATGTCTGTGCAGTCCGAATCTGAATCCAGAACGTGAGAGACTTGGACTCTATCTTCTCTTGGGCCAAAAGTGACGTGAGAGAACTTTTTGGACAGCAAATAAACATCTCTTTCTTCCTTATCTTCATATGTGGATTGTACAAATGTCCCATACACCTGCAATTAGACAAAACACAAAAGTGTGTGAAGTATTTTTGTTCTGGATAACATAAATAGATTATTGAATAGTTTGCACTAGAAATCACCTGACAAATATGCATATATGCAATATTTTTGGTCATATCCAAGGTAGTCATGTCCTCATCAGCTGGCAAATGTTTCCTCCAGGTCCTCGATCAGGGTCCTTGCCTCCCGAGATTTTACCACTATGTCATCAACGTAGGCCTTAGCGTTCCTCCCGAGCTGTTGGCCAAGTGTGATGTGCATTAGCCGCTGAAAGGTGGCTCCAGCATTACGCAGTCCGAATGGCATGCAGGTGCAGCAGTACACCCCGCATGGGCTCAGGAACACCGTCTTCTCCACAACTTGCACAGCCATATTGATCTGGTGGTAGCCCGAAAGGCGTCCAAGAAGCACAGCAGATCACACTCAGTGGTGGAGTCAACGATCTGGTCGATGCGCGGGAGCGGGAAGGGGTCCGAGGGCAAGCCTTGTTGAGGTTGGTGAAGTCGACACACATGCGCTCCTTCCCACCCTTCTTGGGGATAATGATCAGGTTCGCCAGCCACTTCAAGAATCGCACCACCCGGATGACGCCGGCATCCTGCAGCTTGCGGGTCTCCTGGACAATGAACGCTTGCTTCTCGGTGGACTGCCGTCGTGCCTTCTGCTTCACTGGGCGCACATTTGGGCACACCCTTAGGTGGTGCTCGATTATCCCCCTTGGGATTCCAACCAGGTCCTTGGGTTCCCATGCAAACACTTCCTTGTGAGCGTGCAAGAAGCTGACCAATGCCCTCTCCTGATCCAGAGAGAGGCCGGCACCGATGGTGAAGGTGGCGCCAGACACTCCATCTTCATCAACTGGTACTTGCTTCGTCTCAACTTGATCTTGAGAAAATAACTGCTTCTTCTTGGCCGGCGCAGCCCCCGGGGCCTCCGGGGCTCCTTTCCCACTCGGCTACGCGGCTGCCGCAGTCTTGAACGTAAGCTTGAGGGCCAGCAGCGCATCCTTGGTGCCCCCTGCCACCGTAAGGACGCCGCTGCTCCCTGGCATCTTCATGAGGTTGTAGGCTGGGTGAGTTGCTTCCATGAACTTGGCTAGAGCTGGGTACCCGAGGATGGCGTTGTACGGGAGGCTGATCCGGGCGATGTCGAAGTCGATAAGCTCGGTGCGGTAGTTGTCGTGGGTCCTGAAGGTGATGGTGAGGTGGATCTGCCCAAGGGGGCTAGTGGAGCCGTCGCCGACACCGGAGAAAGGCTTGGTGGGGCGGAGCCGGCCATAAGGTACATGGAGCAAGCCGAACGCCTCCTCAGAGAGAACGTTGAGGCCGGCCCCGCCATCGATGAGGGTCTTGGTGACTGCCACATTGCAGATGGTGGGTGTGCAGAGCATCAGGAGCGTGCATGCGCCCGCTGTGGAAGCGAGGTGGTCCTCCGAATCAAAGGCGAGGTCGGCCTTGGGCGCCGCCCAGCCGGGGGTGCCGCCGGCTGCACGCAGGCGGCACCCACTTTGCGTAAGAACTGCTTGACGTGGCGGTCCGAGGGTGGCGCTTGGGAGCCACCGAGGAGGGCTATGACAGCGTGGGGTCGGCTCCGCGAAGCGCGTGATGAAGAGGCCGCGCAACTCCTCCCAGGAAGCCACAGAAGATTCTGGCAACTTGAGCAGCCAGGTGCGTGGCACACCCACGAGGGCCATGGGGAGCCAGTTGGCCATGACCTTGTCGTCCCCGTCAGCTGACCAAACTACCTCCTCGTACGCCTGGAGGAAGCCAGCTGGATTTGTCGTGCCGTCGTAGCGGGACGGCAGCTCCAGCCAGAACTTGGGTGGCCACTGCACCCGCCGTAGAGCGGGGGTGAAAGTTCGGTGGCCCACGGCTCCCCCAAAGGTGAGCGACGGTCCGGCCGACATTGGAGCGCCCTGGCTGGCAGTGGAGCGCAGCAGACGGAGCTGTGGGGCTTCAACGCACCCCTACCTGGAACGCCAAATATTGGATTACGGGTTCCGCAAACCCTTGAGAGGCTCGAACTCTGGGGTACGTGCGAAGATCTCACTCTCCCCAGTCTGCCGACTCGCTAATATCACAGCCTAAAACGTCGAGCTCGAAGGAAACGAGACACAGCAACCCTGGTTCGAGCCACCTTGCTGTGTAAAACTCTACTCCTGCTTTGTGGTGGATTTGCCTCGAGGGGCTGAGGAAGAACTAGTACAATGGAAAACAACCTCAGGAGGCGTGTTCTTGGGCTCAAGTGAGCTGGTGAATTGGTGAGGGTGGAATGGATCTGATGCCCCTCCTTGGTGGTGGCTAGGTCCTATTTATAGTGGCCTTGGTCCTCTTCCCGAATGGAGGCGGGAAGGGATCCCACAACGGCCAAATTTGAAGGGAGACAAGAAGTACATCTTATCCTGACTAAAGTGGTATGCGCCTGCAAAAGCCTGTGGTCGTGACGCTGCGGTGGGCTTGGTGATGACCTCCGTCCTGCTGTCCTGGCAATCTTCGTCTTATGGCACGAGAACGGAAACCTTTGGCTGCTTCCTCGGGACTCCGCGCCTGCTGCTTGCCTCCTTTGCATCGAAGACGAAACTGGTACTCTGCGCCCGCTGGCGCCTGCCTGGCGCCCGCCTGGCCTTGGTCGTCATGGCTTGCATAGAAATCTCCGCTCCTCAGGAGCCAACCTGAGGAGGCCGATCCCTTTGGAGGTCTTGATGTCATCTGCCTCGCGAGGCTTGGCCCCTTGTGAGGGTCTTGGGTTGTCGACGTCGAAACTGGGCCGTACCAGGCTGTTGGTGGAGCCACGCCGCGGGCCACAGGCAGGCAATTCTAGGCACCCCCGTATCCAGAACACCGACACAACTAAACCAGAGAAGCCGCTCTTCATGAGATCAAGGATAGCATTAATGAGACAAAGCATTGGAACAAGACACAAATTCCATAACTGGAGCAACCAACTTCGGCAGGAACAACCCGGCAAGCCAAGACCCGGCAAGCCCCTTGGGCATGGGCTCCCCGCCAACACCAGCGCTCCGCCTCTCTGACCAGCTGGTCACTGATTAATGAGGTGTCGAGCCCGCAGGTGTTTAGGTGGACGTAACCCATATGTGTCAGCTTGCTGGGAGGGTAAATCACCTTTATTGACAGTCGTCCTGATGGCGTGTCACGCTAATAGGAGGTAGCTGAATAAGTGGTGCGACAGCTTTACCATGATTCGACCTCCACACGACACCTAGCAGCGCATTTAATGTGTTTTGTCCTAACCAACAAAGTAAGATATGGTAGCTCTATTTCAGTCTAATCACCCCTGTAATGAACTTTTTGCCACTATGGTGACCTCTTGAGCTATAAAAGGAGGGCATGGGCAACATTAGTAGGGGTTTGAATATTTGCAACCCTCACGCATAGGTATTCATGTAGCTGCTCTCTCTCTCTCTCTCTCTCTCTCTCTCTCTCTCTCTCTCTCTCTCTCTCTCTCTCTCTCTCTGTCCACCACTTGCCGGGGGAGAGCGCTCCGTGTATTTGTGCTCAAACACCACCAACACAGCCAAAGGCATGAGTAGGGTTTTACGCCTCCAGGCAGCCCAAACCTGGGTAAAATTGTGTGCTCCTCATTGTGTTTGCTCTTTGCATTGATCGCCACCCTTCGCTGAACCAGCAAAGGCGTTGCACTGCTCCATAGATTGTCGGCTCCACGCCAACAAATATGCACCCCGTTCTTCTATCGTGTGCCTCTATCATAGCGAACATGGAACCGTCCCCCTCCGTTTCATCTGTCCGAAAATGACATATTTGGGAAAACATTCCCGGATGTTTTCCCCCTTCATCGGTAACATGTAGTACTGCGTTAGAACACCCCTAGCACACCATATCATCATGTTATGCTTAGTGATGCATATGTTTGCTTTATATTTACTGTTTCTTCCCGCCTCTTCTCTCTGTTAGACCCCAAGACTGATACTGCCCCTGTGATTGACTACGTCACGGACGACCCTTCTTCCTTTTTAGTAGAGCTTCCAGTCAAGCAAACACCCTTGATCATTTTGATATCGCCCATTCCATTCTCTCTCATGCTTGCATTAGATTTTTCTACTGTAATTGATTGCTCATATTCCGATGCCTGCTTTGGTAAACTTCTCTTGTACCCTTACCTGCTTATCCTAAACTGCTTAGTATAGGATGGATAGTGATCCATCAGTGACCCTCACCATGTCCTAGTTGCCCCGGCTTGAAGACCGATGACTCGATCAACATGATCGACTACCAGAGCCCGACACATTACCTCACCCTCCCCCCTTTAGTTGTACGACTCTGCAAAGATACTATCGAGTGTCGAGGGTGACACCTCGTAACGCACTCCTGATGATAACTCTGTAGTGTAGCTAATTTGTCGTGTTCTGTCGAGGGTGATTCCTCCTTCACCACTCCTGATACGACTCTGTCGTGCAACACCTCAAGTGTGAACCTCGTGGGTGATGCCTCCACGTTCACCTTGACGGTTACATTCGAGAAGGAATCCATCGATGGTGATTCCTCGGATTTCCCCCTTGATGTTATGGACACACGGCTACCTTTGCTTTACCCCAGGCCCATACTAAAGACGGGTCGGCCCCGAGGGGTACCTGCGAGATATGTGAAGTCGGATTGACCATGGGGGTACCCGCGAGAGTTATTGTTACTGTGGGATGATAACCCACAAGTATAGGGGATTGCAACAGCTTTCGAGGGTAGAGTATTCAACCCAAATTTATTGATTCGACACAAGGGGAGCCAAAGAATATTCTTGAGTATTAGCAGTTGAGTTGTCAATTCAACCACACCTGGATAACTTAGTATCTGCAGCAAAGTGTTTAGTAGCAAAAGTGGTAGGATAATAATAGTAGCGGTAGCAAAAGTAAAAGTAAATGTTTTGGGGTTTTTGTAGTTGTTGTAACAGTAGCAACGGAACAGCAAATAAGCGAAGAACAATATGTGAAAAGCTCATAGGCAATGGATCAGTGATGGATAATTATGCCAGATGCGATTCCTCATGCAATAGTTATAACATAGGGTGATATAGAACTAGCTCCAGTTCATCAATGTAATGTAGACATGTATTCCGTAAATAGTCATACGTGCTTATGGAAAAGAACTTGCATGGCATCTTTTGTCCTACCCTCCCGTTGCAGCGGGATCCTTACGAAAACTAAGGGATATTAAGGCTTCCTTTTAATAGAGAACCGGAACAAAGCATTAGCACATAGTGAATACATGAACTCCTCAAACTACGGTCATCACCGAGAAGTATCCCGATTATTGTCACTTCGGGGTTGTCGGATCATAACACATAATAGGTGACTATAGACTTGCAAGATAGGATCAAGAACACACATATATTCAAGAAAACATAATAGGTTCAGATCTGAAATCATGGCACTCGGGCCTTAGTGACAAGCATTAAGCATAGCAAAGTCATAGCAACATCAATCTCAGAACATAGTGGATACTAGGGATCAAACCCTAACAAAACTAACTTAATTACATGGTAAATCTCATCCAACCCATCACCGTCCAGCAAGCCTACGATGGAATTACTCGGCACGGCGGTGAGCATCATGAAATTGGTGATGGAGGATGGTTGATGATGACGACGGCGACGAATCCCCCTCTTCGGAGCCCCGAATGGACTCCAGATCAGCCCTCCCGAGAGAGATTAGGGCTTGGCAGTGGCTCCATGTCATGAAATGCGATGAAACTTTCTCCTTGATTCCCCCCCCTAGACGGTATATATGGAGTTGGAGTTGAGGTCAGGAGGTGTCCAGGGGGGCCACGAGATAGGCGGGCGCGCCCTAGGGGGGGGCGCCCCCCTGTCTCGTGGACAGCCCGTGGGCCCCCTGGCCTTCATTCTTTCGCCAAAAATTCTTATTAATTCTGAAAAGTGCCTCCGTGGATTTCCATGACATTCCGAGAACTTTTCTTTTCTACACATAAAACAACATCATGGCAGTTCTGCTGAAAACAGCGTCAGTTCGGGTTAGTTTCATCCAAATCATGCAAGTTAGAGTCCAAAACAAGGGTAAAAGTGTTTGGAAAAGTAGATATGTTGGAGACATATCAACTCCCCCAAGCTTAAACCTTTGCTTTTGTCCTCAAGCAATACAGTTGATAAACTGAAAGTGATAAAGAAAAACTTTTACAAACTCTGTTTGCTCTTGTTGTTGTAACATGAAAAGCCAGCATTCAAGTTTCAGCAAATATTGTGAACTAACCATACTAACAATAACACATAGGTCTCACAATTACTCATATCAATAGCATAATCAGCTATCTAGCCATAATAATAAAACTCGGATGACAACACTTTCTCAAAATAATCATAACATGATATAACAAAATGGTATCTCGCTAGCCCTTTCTGAGACCGCAAAACATAAATGCAGAGCACCTTTAAAGATCAAGGACTGACTAAACACTGTAATTCATGGTAAAAGAGATCCCGTCAAGTCATACCCAATATAAATCAATAATAATGAATGCAAATGACAGTGTGCTCTCCAGCGGGTGCTTTTAATAAGAAGGGTAATGACTCAACATAAAAGTAAATAGATAGGCCCTTCACAGAGGGAAGTAGGGATTTGTAGAGATGCCAGAGCTCGATTTTAAAATAGAGATTGAATAACATTTTGAGCGGTATACTTTTGCTATCAACGCAACAACTATGAGATGGTTGTATCTTCCATACTACATGCATTATAGGCAGTTCCCAAACAGAATGGTAAAGGTTTATACTCCCCCAACCACCAACAAGCATCAATCCATGGCTTTCTCGAAATAACGAGTGCCTCCAACATACAACAACCCTGGGGGAGTTTTGTTTAGTTATTTTGATTTGCTTTGATCTTTTTGGATCATGGGACTGGGCATCCCGGTTACCGGCCCTTTCTCGTGAATGAGGAGCGGAGTTTAAGAGCCCCCAAGGAAAGGAAGTGTTTTTAACAAACAACATTTGTTGACAAACTAAGTTTTTAACACAAATATGATGTTTGCTCAAACCAAACAAGAATTAAAAAAACTGGGCACAGAAGCGACTTAGCTGGTTAATGTGCTCGATGTCGACGCGTGGCCCGAGCTTACGACAGAACGAGGTCCCAGCCCCCAGGCCGGTCTCGAGGTGGCGGAGCGAAGAGCCCGGCACTTCGAAGTGGCGAAATAGCACAACCAATGTGGTGAGGTGGAACCCCCAATCCGACCGAGGCGACAGAGCAGGCCGGCGGTATGACGCTGAAGTCCCCGGCATGGGTTTGATGAAGTGATGACCCTGGTCCACTCGAGGTGACGTGGTACGTCGGTACGCCGAGGTGACAGCACTGCTCGACCTGAATCATTTACCTGTGCATAAAAAATAGTGCAAGCCAGAGGTAATAACAATAATGATAAATTAAAAAATCATTGCATAATTAATTTATGCAAAGCAAATAATAAAAGAAATATGGCCCGTGCGCCAAACATCCGACGAGGTAGAGCTCTCTCGGCGATGCCGAAGTCCCCGAGACAACCGAACATGTTGGTATGGCAATTGGACCAACAAGGTGATCACGCGAGCCAATTTATGGCGATCGGGATGATGACGTCGGCTTTGTCGAAATGACCGCGTGATGCAGTCGAAGTCGATTACCTACACATGTAAAATAGTGCAGTCCAAAAAAAAATATAAATATATAAAAATCCTCGCATAATTAATTTACGCAAAATAAATTATTTAAAGAGATGTGGCTTGGCGCCGAAGTCAATGTCAATGCAGGGCGTCGGCATGGTGTGGTGAAAGCATTCCAAAGCCTGAATTCATAGGGCGGTCCGAGTTCCAGATGCGGCGTTCGCCGAACTACGAACAGAAACTGACTGAACCATCACACGACAGTCGTTAATGCGGCCACCATTTGTCTCGTCGTTGAACACAAACGAAGTACGCGAAGTTGCAGCTATGGCGAACTTTAATCTAAACAAAACCCAAAGTCTAAACGGTGCCCTAAGGGCTGTATATATGGAGGAAGAGGGGGGAATTTCATGGCCCTTGGTGGAGCGGTCCGAAATCAACCCTATCTCTTGTTTCCCACACATGCGGACTCTAAAAATAGCCTATCCTTATGTATTTCAGAATTACATGGGCCTGGCCCAATAATAAGGTGACGCAACACCTAGAATAGCCTCTAGACGAAATTTATGAAGTGGCATCTTGTATATTTCGTCCAAGGCTTCATGCACTCATTATGGTGGCTTCAAAGCCCTGAAATCATCACTTGTAACTTCGTTCTTGTTCCCCTTGCGCATGCCATCATCTCCATGCTTGTTCTTGCTCCAATGTTCATCCTTCTCCAAGCTAGGCCCTTCATTTGTAAGCAAAACAAATGTATCCAATTTAGGCAGCATCATATTCTCATGAACATTAGAATCATTACCAAGAAACGAAAGTACCTGGTAATTTAGTTGGCGTGCGCGAGCTCTAGTAATTGGTCCAGTATGTATAGCAGCAGGGGCTGTGGGTGTAACAATGGTATTGATGTCCTCATCATCCGGCCCCTGTCCTCCTCCGTTGACCATCGTCGCCAGCGCCGCCGCACCATGGCCGTGGGGCCTCCTCGGTCACGCCAGCAGGTGGACTCCGCCTAGTCCGCCCGCGAACCCCCCTGGACCGGCGAACTGGCGTGGTTCGTCTGATTCACCGGCCCGGTCCACACGAGCCATGACCAGACCACGCCCGGTTCTTCTCCAACACGTCCCCGAGCCGGCCTGCTAGGCCCAGCGTGAGCCCCGTGCAATTCCCCGCCCTGTGCGCATCATAGTGTCTCCCGCGCCCATATTTTTTTCCTGATATATGACTTTAAGTCCTGCTTTGCCCTATCAGCATGTGTGCATACTGTGATGCTTGTAAATTTGTGCGTGTTGCTTCAACTTGAGTGTATGATATGTCAAAATGTTCATCTCTTGATGCTCTACATGATGGAGAAGTTTGCATGCATGTTCCTATTCATATTTATGCCTTAATCTTCGTTGCAAAACTGCTAAGTGATATAACTGCTGAAATCTGATGTTTGTTAACACCATCTATGCATCTTGTCAGTGCTATAACTTTGTCCCTGTTGATCCTATGGTGATGTTCTTGAAATGCAAATGTTCTGCTCTTCATGCTCTACATGTTGGTGTGCTTTGAATTCATGTTAGGGTGCATCTTTACATGTTTATCCCTGTTGCATAAGTGCTTGCTGATGTTACTGCTGAAAACTTTTATAACTTGCCTATTTGTCTTTTTTATATATTTTCGTGTGATTTTCTTTTGAGCATTATGTCAACATGTTTTAGGAACATAATCATGCCATATTTTCAGTGGACCAATGCATGTATTTTTTAATTCCCTATAGTGAGTGCATCAAGCTTGTGAAGTGGGCTACTTGTTATTAATGTTCCGTCAAGTCTGAATCTGTTATATCATGTTGCAATGTTTGCTTGATGCTATCATGAAATATATGCATAATCTGGAGATGCTTAGTTGACATGTTTTGATGTCCATGTTATTCTCTATCACTCAATGTATTTTGATGCCTTATATATGTACAGTAACATATGTTTTCATTGCCATGAACATGCTTAAATGATGTTCCAGTTTTCTGTTAACTTAATGATGCCATGTCTTGAGCTTGATATTGATTAATCTATGCCTCTTTTGTAGATGCTACAATTACATGATTTGAATTATGTTATGAGTAATTTGTTCACATGCCATGCTTGATAATTTTAGACTTCATATGACCTCTGTTCCATGCTCGTAAACATGCTATGATAATGTTGTTGTTTTACACTTGCTGAAACTGTTTTAACATTCAATCTTGTCTTGTTGGCTCCCATTAATCCATGAGCCATATGCATATATGACTTTATGTTATTTGCTCTTTGTTATGTTTACTTTGATTACATGCCCTTGGTTGTTATGTAGGGTTCCCGTAGCATGTTGTTTTGATGATTGCAAAGTACCTACTTGCTATTTTGGGCAAATTGTTGTTATAACTTGTTTGGAGTGTATGTGTTGCACCGTTGCTTCGTTTTGAGCATGCTCTATGTGGAACTTGCTTAGAATTGCATGTAGTTTCATATTATCTTGTTGCATCCATGTTTGGAGTGTGTTTGCTTCATGTTTCAATGCATTAATGCATCAATGTCATGTTCAACTTGTTTTGCTCATATCTTCTGGGTCGTAGCTCCAAATTAAATGAACTTCATATGTAACTTGACTAGAATTTCGCGTACATCATCATGGTGCATCTTAACTTGATGTTTAACTACTTGAACATAATGTGTTATTCAGATCTGGACCAATTTCTAAATTTGCATATGGGGACTTTCCAGAACTGTAATATGTTGTTTCCGGCCTCATTTAAACTTGCTTGCATGTGATGTTCTTGTATGCATTATCTCTTGCCATGAGTAGCATCATGTAGCCTTTTTATGCAACATACTTGGTTGAGCATCATGTCATGTTTATGTGTTGGGTGTTTACCTTGTGGTTTGCTTCGTTCCGGTTATGCTTCTTCTCGATAGTTCCTGTTTCATTGTGATCATGAGGATTCGTTCGACTACGCTTGGTTCGTCTACGTGGCTTCGTCTTCTTCATGAATCGATCTTCTTCCTAGCAGGATTTCAGGCAAGATGACCATTACCCTGGATCTCACTGCTATCATTGCTATGCTAGTTGTCTCGATGCTATCGTTGTGTCGCGCTACCTACCACTTGTTTATCAAGCCTCCGAAATTGCCATGACAACCTCTAACCTTTTTTCACCCTTCCTAGCAAACCGTTGTTTGGCTATGTTACCGCTTTGCTCAGCCCCTCTTATAGTTTTGCTAGTTGCAGGTGCAGATGCAGGTTGTTCCATGTTGGGACATGGATATCATGGATATCTTGGGATATCACAATATCTCTTATTTTAATTAATGCACATGTATACCTGGTAAAGGGTGGAAGGCTCGGCCTTATGCCTGGTGTTTTGTTCCACTCTTGTCGCCCTAGTTTCCGTCATACCGGTGTTATGTTCCTTGATTTTGCGTCCCTAACACGATGAGGGGTATGGGACCCTCTTGACAGTTTGTTTTGAATAAAACTCTTCCAACAAGGCCAAACATTGGTTTTAACATTTGCCATAATAATACTTGAACTAAATAATTAATTGGCATAGGGCGTCATGAACCCGAGGATTTTCTATATAGCAGGGGGGCCGGTGCTGATGGTGTTGGTCCAATACGGGTAGACTGCGGGGCCGCCTTGGGGAAACCCGAGGTATTTGGTATATACCTGTAGGCTGACCCATTCGGGCGTGTCCTGTGACTAGATACGTGTGGCTACTATCAGGGTATTGACACGCTGGGAGGTCTTGCTGGATTAGTGTTACCATTGTCGAAATGTCTTGTGCACCGGGATCCCCAGTCTGATCGGATGTCCCGCGATGGAGGATTGTCTCCGCAGATCGTGAGCTTGTCATGGGCTAAGTTGGGACACACCCCTGCAGGGTTTAAACTTTCGAGAGTCATGCCCGCGGTTATGTGGCAGATGGGTGTTTTTAATATCCGGTTGTAGAGAACTTGACACCATACTCGAATTAAAATACATCAACTGTGTGCGTAACTGTGATGGTCTCTTTTCAGGTGAGTTCGAGAAGAGAACGCAGTGGGGTTATGTTTGAACGTAAGTAGTTCAAGATCACTTAGTGATCATTACAAGTTTGCGACTGTTTGCGTAGCTTCTCATCTTATTCTTGTACTCGTAAGTTCACCACCATACATTGCTTAGTCGCTTGTTGTAGCCTCGCCACTTATCCATTCCATAACCATTAAGCTTTGCTAGTCTTGATACCAATGGTAATGGGATTGTTGAGTCCTCGTGGCTCACAGATTACTACAACAACAGTTGCAGGTACAGGTAATGTGATGATCTGACGTGAGAGTGATGTATGCTTGTCTTGGAGTTCTTCTTTTGCTTCTTCTTTGTTCAGGGGTTAGGTTTGGTCGTCAGCCTGGGCTAGCAGGGTGGATGTCGTTTGAGTTTCTGTTTCTGTTTCATCCGTAGTCGGATGTTGCCCTTATGTATGATGTTGTATTCATGTGGCATTGCATGCCTTGTATGTATACCCAACTATTATGTAATGGTACGATGTAATGATATCCACCTTGCAAAAGTGTCTTCAATATGCACTTCTATCCTTGGTGGGACCCTCGAGTTCCTTTAGGATAGGGTCGCATATTGGGCGTGACAAGTTGGTATCAGAGCCTCGATCGACCATAGGAGCCCCCTTGATTGATTGTAGTTTAGCTGTTGTCGAGTCTAGAAGAAAACTTTTTTGGAGTCTAGTTATACCAGAGAGTAGGAATTCTTTTTACTCCTCAGCCCCTTCGTCGCTCTGGTAGGGAATCTTGACATAGGTGTTTTGAATTACTCCTCTTCCCTTTCAAATTTTCTTTGGATCACGCAGTTAGTTTTTCGTTCATTGTGTTGTCAGCTCTTCTCATCCGGCGCACTTCTCTTCGAGTTGATTCGACCCTCTTTGTCTTTGCAAGACCAAACCTCTGTTCTTTCTCAACGACGTTGTTTCCCCGTCTGAAGAAGCAATGTCGTCCGAAGTTGTCTTCTTTTTCCCACCCGCCCACCCTTTTTCTTCTCAGAGACGGAGTCCGTAATCGAGTATCCATTCTACTCGTGCAAGCCTTTGCATTCTTTCATCAATTGTTTCAACCGATGTTTTCTCTTCAAGTTATTCATCGGTCCCCCGTTCCAAGTTGCCTTTTGTTTTTACCCTCTCTCCCACCCCTTTTCTTCCTGGAGTCCGAGTCTCTATTCGAGCATCAATTTCATTCGTGCGGAGTCTCTTCATTCCTTCCTCAACTATTTCAACCGGTGGATTCTCGTCTAGTTCGACATTCTTCATCTCTTTTCTTCTCCGGTGGATTCAATTCAAGTATTCGGTGTTCATCACATTTTTTTCCTCGGCTCAAATGTTTTCCCCTTGCTCGTTCGCCTCTCGCCATTTAATTGTTCCGGAGCCTCGAAGATATCTTAGGATATTCGTGTTTCCGCTCAAGATTCGTTTGTTCTATTTCGAGGTTGTCACCTCATTCAAGTATTTCAGTCGTTCTGGTGCATCATCTCTTTTACAATCCTTTTTCAACGGTGTTTTCTCTTCAGTGGGCCCTAACCCACAGGGCTTTTCCCAGGATCTTACCTGACTCTTCTAATTATTCCAGAGTTATTCAGAATTGATGTCTGTTCGTTCATCTCCATATTCTTCCGGTGCTCCGATCAAGTATTCTTTAGTCAGCTCGTGATCTCTTCGTTCTTTGGCTTCTATGTCCCCTCAAGCATATGTGTTCTTCTAATTCTTCCCGGTGATTCACTCTCTTTCTTCATTCATTTTCAAATTCTTACGGTGGTTCATTCAAGATTCCTTTTCCTTTGTTCATCATATCAATTCATTTGTTCTTTCAAATCCTACCGGTGGTTCATTGAAGACCTTCCTCAAGGTTGCGCCATATACCCCTCAATCCTTTTCCAACAAGAATAAGTAGTATGCAAAATCCATTGTTTGTCATCAATTTAATTTGATGAAGGATAAGCATACAATAAATCTTATTCTCTCGAAGTGATTAATCCCTTTCTTCGGAGTTTGTTCATGATGAATAATCTCTCGGTTCTAAGTGTTTCCAACTTTTCCTTTCCGGAGTCAAAATTTCCACGGCCATCTCGTCGGAACCTCCATCTAAATCATCTCAAGGCTTTATCTTATTCTTTTCAACCTTCATTTCTTTAATACTTTTGTTTACCAGATTTCTTCATGGTGGTTCTTCATGATTTAATTCATTCTTCAAGAGTTCATCAAGATTCTTGTTGGAGGAGCGCAAATATCTTTTCCTCTTGAGTCTTGAAGTGCAATTAATTCTCCGTATTCTTTTGTATTGGAGTTTTGCATTTCTGCATTCTATTTGGTTGTGGCAGAGTTTCACCTCAAATTTTGAGAGGATTTTCCATAAGTCCACAATAAGTTTATTCCTTGTTGTTTTTCTCAACAACTCGGTTCAATTCTTCCTTCTAAGGATGCTATCAAATTCACTCATGGGGGAAGTTGTTCTTCTCTTATCCGTTCTTTTCATTTCACTTTTTCAATTCTTCCGGAGGCATTGTGTTGTTGCTCTTGTCAGTGCCATTCCTTCTTGTGAAGTTCATGTTCTATTCCTTCCATTTTCAACCGGAGTGCTGCCCAAATTCTTTCGTGTCTCTTCCTTTTCTATCTTGTTCTAACCGGAGAGGTTTCAGAGTCTATCTTATTCCTTGAGCTTTTGATTCTCGTCATATTCGTCGTTCCTCTTTTCTACCGAGTGCGCTCGACTTTTTTCATCTTCTCTCTTGCGTTCTCACTTCACCTCTTCCTCTTTGTCTTCCATCTCGTTCCTAAGATCTCGGGACGAGATCTTCTGTTAGTGGAGGAGAGTTGTAACGCCCCGAGACCGATGCGATAGGTGTCTTCCAGTTATTCGCTGTCGTTGCCATGTCATTCGCTTGCGTGTTGCTCTTAGCCATGTCATCATGTGCATTTCATCTGCATGTTTTGCAAACTTGCATCCGTCCGGGTTCTCCCAGTTCTCTCTGTTGTTCGTTCGGAGCCCAACCACACTCGCACGCGCCCGCGGCACCTCCGAAATATTATTTTATAAGTGTCATAAAAATGTTCTCGGAATGGGGTGAAAGTTGGCATGCGGTCTTGTTATAGCGTAGGTAGACCGCCTGTCAAGTTTCGTCGCATTCGTAGCTCGTTTGATAGCCCAACCATTAAACATAGCCGCAATATAGATGGTTTAATCGTCGAACGTTTTCGGTCTCCAAAAACCTTGTCGGGCTGCATTTCTCCCCTCTCCTCTCAGCCCACACCCCCTAAACCTAGCACCTACCCTATATAAACCCCTCCTACTTCCATTTTTGGGCAGCCTAGCCCTTCCCCTACCTCCCTGTCGCCTCCCTCCTCAAAATCCACGCCACCAGCCGCCTCCCCTCCATTTATGCACCCGGCCTCAACCCCGTCGCCACTTGGCGCTCAGCCATTGGCCGAGCCACCACCCGCCGTCGCTCCCCGCCAACCGCATGGCGCCAAGTCGCCTCGCGCCTCCCCCTAAGCGCCCCAGCCGCCGCAGGCCCGCGGAACCCATCCGGGGCCTGCTCGAGCCCATCCGGAGCCCGAGCACCTGTGTCCCCGTCGCCGACCGAGCTCCCGCTCCGCCGCCCGGAGCCTGGCTCCCATCGCCCTGCCGTCGGCCCCTCCGCGCTGCTCGCCGTCGGAATGCCAGAACCCTCCAGGTCGCGCCGCCCCGCCCCATTCTCCTCCTTCCTCCCCTCGGTCTCCCTCACCTTGATCTCTCTCTCTCTCTCTTCTTCCAGGGATCTATCGCCACTGCTCCAGCCAGAGACGGCCTAGAGCTCGTCGGAGCTTCACCGGTCCTCGCCATCGCCGGGAATGGGGTCCCTAGGACCAGATCCGCCGATGTCGCCCCGGATCCACCTCCCCGGCCAGCCCCTGTCCTCCTCCGTCAACCACCGTCGCCAGTGCCGCCGCGCCATGGCCGCGGGGCCTCCTAGGTCGCGCCTGCAGGTGGACTCCGCTAGGTCCGCCCGCGAACCCCCCTGGAACGGCGAACCGGCGCGATTCGTCCGGTTCACCGGTCCGGTCCACGCGAGCCACGACCAGACCGCACCCGGTTCTTCTCCAACCCGTCCCCGAGCCGGCCTGCTAGGCCCAACGTGAGCCCCGTGCAATTCCCCGCCCTGTGCGCATCATAGTGTCTCCCGCGCCCGTGTTTTTTTTCTGATATAAGACTAAGTCCCAGTTTTTCCCTATCAGCATGTGTGTATATTGTGATGCTCGTAAATTTGTGCATGCTACTTCAAATTGAGTGTATGACATGTTAAAATGTTCATCTCTTGATGCTCTACATGATGGAGTAGTTCTCATGCATGTTCCTCTTCATATTGATTCCTTAATCTTCGTTGCAAAACTGCTAAGTGATATAAACTGCTGAAATCTGCTGTTTGTTAACATCATGTATGCATCTTGTCAGTGCTATAACTTTGATCATGATATTGATTAATATATGCATCTTGATATTGATTAATATATGCCTCTTTTGGAGATGCCCAATTACATGATTTGAATTATGTTATCAATAATTTCTTCAAATGCCATGGTTGATAACTTTGGACTAAATATGACCTCTGTTCCATGCTCGTAAACATGCTATGATAATGTTGCTGTTTTACACTTGCTGAAACTGTTTTAACTTTCAATCTTGTCTTGTTGGTTCCCACTAATATATGAGACATATGCATATGATGTCTTGATCTTATTTGCTATATGTTATGTGTACTTTGGTGTCATGCCCTTGGTTGCTATGTAGGATTCCCTTAGGATGTTGTTTTGATGATTGCAAAGTACCTACTTGTTGTTTTGCGCAGATTGTTGTTATAACTTGTTTGGAGTATATGTGTTGCACAATTACTCCGTTTTGAGCATGCTTTATATGGAACTTGCTAAGAATTGCATGTAGTTTCATATTATCTTGTTGAATCCATGTTTGGAGTGTGTTTGCTTGATGTTTGAATGCATTTTGCATCAATGGCATGTTCAACTTGTTTTGCTCATATCTTCTTAACCGTAGCTCCGGATTAAATGAACTTCATATGTAACTTGACTAGAATTTCGCATAGATCATCATGGTGTATCTTAACTTCTTGTTTAACTACTTTAACATAATGTGTTATTCAGATCTGGGCCAATTTCGAATTTGCATATGAGGACTTTCCAGAACTGTTGTATGTTGTTTCCGGCCTCATTTAAACTTGCTTGCATGTGATGCTCTCGTATGCATCATCTCTTGCCATGGGTAGCATCATGTAGCCTTGTCATGCAACATACTTGGTTGAGCATCATGTCATGTTTATGTATTGGGTGTTTACCTTGTGGTTTGCTTCTTTCCGGTTGTGCTTCTTCTTGATAGTTCCTGTTTCGTTGCGATCGTGAGGATTCATTCGACTATGCTTGGTTCGTCTATGTGGCTTCGTCTTCTTCATGGACTCGATCTTCTTCCTAGTGGGATTTCAGGCAAGATGACCATTACCCTGGATCTCACTACTATCATTGCTATTCTAGTTGTCTCGATGCTATCGCTATGTCGCGCTACCTGCCACTTGTTTATCAAGCCTCCCAAATTGCCATGACAGCCTCTAACCTTTTTTCACCCTTCCTAGCAAACCGTTGTTTGGCTATGTTACCGCTTTGCTCAGCCCCTCTTGTAGCATTGCTAGTTGCAGGTGCAGTTGCAGGTTGTTCCATGTTGGGACATGGATATCATGAATATCTTGGGATATCACAATATCTCTTATTTTAATTAATGCACATATATACTTGGTAAAGGGTGGAAGGTTCGGCCTTATGCCTGGTGTTTCGTTCTACTCTTGCCGCCCTAGTTTCCGTCATACCGGTGTTATGTTCCTTGATTTTACGTCCCTAACACGATGAGGGGTATGGGACCCTCTTGACAGTTCACTTTGAATAAAACTCTTCCAGCAAGGCCCAACATTGTTTTAACATTTGCCATAATAATACTTGAACTAAATAATTAATTGGCATAGGCGTCATGAACCCGAGGATTTTCTACATAGCAAGGGGGCAGCGCTGATGGTGTTGGTCCCAAACGGGCAGACTACGGGGCCGCCTTGGGGAAACCCGAGGTATTTGGTATATACCTGTAGGCTGACCCATCCGGACGTGTCCTAACACTAGATACGTGCGGCTACTATCAGGGTGTCGACACGCCGGGAGGTCTTGCTGGATTAGTTTTACCATTGTTGAAATGTCTTGTGCACCGGGATCCCGAGTCTGATCGGATGTCCCGCGATGGAGGATTGTCTCCGCGGATCGTGAGCTTTTCATGGGTTAAGTTGGGACACCCCTGCAGGGTTTAAATTTCGAGAGTCGTGCCCGCGGTTATATGGCAGATGGGAGTTTTTAATATCTGGTTGTAGAGAACTTGACACCAGACTCGAATTAAAATACACCAACCGCGTGCGTAACCGTGATGGTCTCTTTTCGGGTGAGTTTGAGAAGAGAACATGGTGGGGTTATGTTTGAACGTAAGTAGTTCTGGATCACTTAGTGATCATTACTAGTTTGCGACCGTTTGCGTATCTTCTCATCTTATTCTTGTACTCGCAAGTTAGCCACCATACATTGCTTAGTCACTTGCTGCAGCCTCACCACTTATCCATTCCATACCCGTTAAGCTTTGCTAGTCTTAATACCCATGGTAATGGGATTGCTGAGCCCTCGTGGCTCACAGATTGCTACAACAAAAGTTGCAGGTACAGGTAATGTGATGATCTGACGTGAGAGCGATGTATGCTTGTCTTAGAGTTCTTCTTCCGCTTCTTCTTCATTCAGGGGTTAGGTTCCTGGTCAGCGGCCTGGGATAGCAGGGTGGATGTCGTTTGAGTTTTCGTTTGTGTTTCATCTGTAGTCGGATGTTACCCTTTTGTATGATATTGTTGTATTCATGTGGCATTGCATGTCTTGTATGTATGCCCAACTATTATGTATGGTACGATGTAATGATATCCACCTTGCAAAAGCGTCTTCAATATGCGCTTCTATCCTTGGTGGGACCCTCGAGTTCCTTTAGGATAGGGTCGCATATTGGGCGTGAAATTGGCTCTCCACTACTCTGGAGAAACCGCCCCGCTCCACCAATCCGGCTCCCTGCATCCCTGAATGGCATCTTACTTCATTAACCGCCCATTCTCGCCAATCTGACGCCCTGACTCCTCTGGCCAGAGCACTACCATCACGACCGCCCTCCTGCACCAATCCTATGTCCCACACCTAAATACGCATCAGAAACAGAGAAAGGCTGCAGTGAAGGAGGTCGTGATGGCAGAAATGGCAGTTACCCTGACTCATGCGCGGGCGCCCTAATGGCATCCTATGGGCGGTGCCCCTTGTTTTGACATGAGCGACACGCGTCATCCGAGCACCAAAGATATCAGGGTGATACTGGGGGCTGACACAGATCCAGATTAATGAAGAAGCAAACAAGATCTCAAGACACGATGTTGTTCCCGGCAAGATCGATGTGTGCGCCTGTGCATTGTGGGGGCCTACCCCTACGATGCCCAGCGACACTTATGGTCTAGCCTCGGGGGCTCCTGTCCGTGCTACAAACATGGGCATTTGTCGCCCAGACTTATGCATCGGTGCGCTACAACTCTTACATCAAGTGTCAAGTCTCATATACAACTTGTCGGATTACGGGTTCCGCAAACCCTCGAGAGGTTCAAACTCTGGGGTGCGTGCGAAGATCTCACTCTCCCCAGTATACCGACTCTCTAATCTCACAGCCTAACGCGTCGAGCTTGAAGGAAACGGGACACAGCAGTTTACCCCGGTTTGGGCCACCTTGCGGTGTAAAACCCTACTCATGCTTTGTGGTGGATTTGCCTCGACGGACTGAGGAAGAACTAGTATAGTGGAGAACAACCTCAGGAGGCGTGTTCTTGGGCTCAAGTGAGCTGGTGAACTGGTGAGGGTGGAATGGATCATATCTCCCTCCTTGGTGGTGGCTAGGTCCTATTTACAGTGGCCTTGGTCCTCTTCCCGAATGGAGGCGGGAAGGGATCCCACAACAGCCAAATTTGAATGGAGACAACAAGTACATCTTATCCTGACTAAAGTGGTCTTCGCCTGCAAAAGCCTCTGGTCATGACGTTGCGGTGGGCTCGGCGATGACATCCGTCTTGCTGTCCTAGAAATCTTGGTCTTGTTGCACAAGAACAGAAACCTTTGGCTGCTTCCTCGGGACTCCGTGCCTGCTACTTGCCTCCTTTTCACCCAAGAGGAAACTGGTACTCTACGCCGGCTGGCGCCCGCCTGGTGCCCACCTAGCCTTGGTCGTCATGGCTCACATCATCTGAACCTCGCGAGGTGAGCCTTGCATAGAAATCTCCGCTCCTCAGGAGCCAGCCTAAGGAGGCCGATCCATTTGGAGGTCTTGATGTCGTCGGCCTCGTGAGGCTTGGCCCGTCGCGAGGGTCTTGGGTTGTCGATGTCAAAACTGGGCCGTACCAGGCCGTTGGTGGAGCCATGTCGCCGGCTGCAGGCAGGCAAGTCTGGGTATCCCCGTATCCAGAACGTCGACAGTAGCCCCCGGGCCTAAGGCGCGCTCGGACTTGGCTTCTAGGCAAAGCCAAAGGGCAAGTGTAGAGCACCACAGGCCCCAACCGCATGCGGCCTTGGGCGATGCGTGGCGCTTGATGGGACGTGGGCGTCTCCACTTCCCACACTGCCTCAGCAACTTCCCAACTTGACGAGTCAATGCTACATGCAGAGAAGACATCATTGCACGGGATCATAGAGGCCGGTGGTTGGCCTCCCTCTGACTATAAATGAGGGGAGGGGCAGAGCCCCCCTCGCTCATCTCTATCTTCATCTTCTTGTTGTTCGTTCCTTCTTCTTCTCGACTTTGCGGTAGTTGCGAGGCTCATGGCGCTGGCGAGGAGGTTCATGACCGCTGAGATAGGGAAGGCCCCTAAGGAGGGGCCAGCTTCGCCACCATCCAAGAGGGGCCGCAGCCATCCACGCAAGCATGCCGCGACCTCGGCGGCGGCCCCCAGGGAGCACAGGTGCGCTTCTCTAGGAGTCGGCGTCTCCCTTGGGGTCCGCGGTGGTGCTTCTTCTCGCGGCAGGGGCCCCCGGCCACGGGGCAGCCCCTGTGACGAGGGGAGGCGCGCCATGGTAGCCCGTCCTCCTTGACCGCGCTTCCCCTCGATGGTTGCGCTCTAGGAGTTTGTGGTATGGTCCGAGAGGCCCGCCGGCACCTTGCTCCGGCTTCCACGCTTCTTCATCGGCGAGTTGCCGACCTCGGGGCTCGAAGGCCTCTGGCTGCAGGCTGACGGTTGCTGCAGCAGGGCCTTGTGGGTTGGGATTGCAGTCACCGCTACAGGCAGCATGGTCCTGGCCCACGGCTAGCAGGTGTTTGCCCGCGCATGAGGCCCGAGCGTTAGGGGCACCCTCCACTTCAAGTACGATGGCCTTGCGACCCTCTTCGTCAGGGTGTTGAGGGAAGACGGCCATCGCACAGGGTGCTGCCTAGAAGACGGCGGCAGGGACGATGAGCTTGGCCTTGACATCGGCCGTGCCAGCGACGAGGGTGAGCTTGGCCTTGTTGACGTCCACACTTCCTCCCGCAGCGGCAGCTCTTCGTTGGGCGAGAGCTCCAGCAACGGCGGCTATGACCAACCTCCACGCCGCCGAGCTCGCATCGAGGAATGCAGCGGATCGTCTTGCCGCCGCACCTCGGTGAAGCAGGAGGAGGGCCCGATCTGAGCTCGGAGCTGCCGAGCTTGGCTTCAGGACCCCATGCAGTCTTGCGGGCCGCTTTTGTTTAACCTTTCCTTTCTTCTGCAATTTGAAAAAAGTAGGGAGCCCCGCTAGGGTGTGTAATGAACTGTGGCAGTTATGCCCTTTATGCTATGCTTATTATCTTAATGCTGTGTCGTGATATTTGTATTCTAGGTAGGCACGGGTAGGGTAACTTAGCTTGACATGCTTGCGGCAGCTTCCCACCTCGCGGGGGCGCGGCCCTTGATGCCTGGCGAAGCCCCCTTCCTTGATGACTCGGTGGCCACCAATCTCAGGAGGTGCTGTAGGTCTCGGGAGATGCCATAGAGCTGCTGCAGACCTTTTTAAAGAAAAAACTTTAACGGGGCAACTCGTTCTTCCTTGGGTGAGCCCCCTACGACAGGCTTAGCTGCGGCTTAACGCACTACGTCGCGCTGCCCGAGGGGCGCGGACATGAGAGGGCGCACATGCTCACGAGCTCGATCGAGGATGTCTCGCAAGGATTAAGAAAGCTGAAGCACTGGGGCAATGGGGTTTCGGCGAGGTGTGTTTGCGAGTGGGTAGGCGCACCGAGCGCACACACCTGAGGCCCGCGGGTGACACTCAGGAGACACCGGGGCATGTACAGCCCCACTGATTATCACGTGAGAGTGTCACGAGCAGAGACCTTCACAGGTGTGAGCCTTGATTCATGGGTAGAACTTCTGGAGGTGCTGGATGTTCCAGGTGTTTTGGATGGGGATCCCGTCCTGTGTCTCCAGGCGCACGGCGCCAGACCTAGAGACATGGGCAATCCTAAATGGGCCCTCCCACATGGGGGAGAGTTTGTGCAGCCCTTCCCTGGAGAGCACCTGCCTCAGGATGAGATCTCCCACCTCGAGCGTCGTGGCGCAGACGCTGTAGCAGTGGTATCGCCGCAGCGCCTGCTGGTACCTTGCCGCTCGGACCGAGGCTTGATGGCTGCATTCCTCCCCCAGCACGAGATCCATCCCCGGCGTGGCGTCCTGGCGTGCCATGTCGAACACCAAGACCCGCATGGAGCGATGCTTGACCTTGTGTGGGAGAACCGCTTCAGCTCCATAGACGAGGAAGAACGGGGTTTCGTCGATTGGCTTGGTTGCGGTGGTGCGGATGGACCAAAGTACTGACTGGAGCTCGTCGAGCCAGCCCTTACCGCAGGTCTCGAGCTTCCTCTTGAAGGTCCTTGCCTCGAGGCCTCTCAGGACCTCTACGTTGGCGCGCTCGGCCTGGTCGTTGCTCCTGGGGTGTGCCACTGAAGCATAGCATATCTGTGTTCCAAGGTTAGCACAATATGTTTTGAAAAGGTTGTTGGTGAACTATGAGCCATTGTCAGTGACGATGCGATTAAGAACCCCAAACCGGCTCACGATGCCCTTGATGAACTTGACAGCTGAGCCGGTCGGGATGGTGCGGACAACTTGCACCTCCGCCTACTTGGTGAACTTGTCAATGGCGATGTAGAGGTAGTGGTAGCCCCCTGGCGCTCGGGGAAATGGTCCCAAGATGTCTAGCCCCCATACCGTGAACGACGATGTGAGCGGGATAGTCTGGAGGCCCTGCGCTGGCTAGTGGATCTGCTTGGCCTGGAACTGGCAAGCTTCATAGGATCTCACCAGCTCGGTGGCATCGTTGAGTGCCGTGGGCCAATAGAACCCACTGCGGAAAGCCTTGCCCACGAGGGTGCGTGATGAAGAGTGGTGCCCGCAGTCCCCGCCGTGTATATCGGCCAGCAGCTCAAGCCCCTGTGCCCTAGAGATGCATCGCAGAGAAACATCGTTGGGCCGCTTACGGTACAACTCACCGTCCTGGATGCAGTATGCGCTGGCCTAGTGAGCAACGCGCTCTACATCTTCCTCCTTCTCCGGCAGGGTCCCCTGAAGTAAGAACACCTTGAATTCCTTGGTCCAGCACCCCTCCTGGGACTCGACCACGAGGAGCAGACGGGCCCCTGAGGTCAGTCCACAAGTAGGGGCACCTACCGCAGGGGCTCGGGGAAGATCCTCCTGAGGTTGTGCTGGTTCCGCAGCAGTGGGAGTTGCTGGCGGATTGAAGAGCCGCTCCTCAAAAACGCCCGGCTCCTGAGGCAGGCGCCAGGATGCCCTTTTGCGACATCGGTCGCCTCCTTGTTTGTGCCCCGCGGCACGTGTTGCAATTCAAGACCCAAGAACTGCTTTTCCATCTTGAGTACCTCCTCCAGGTATGCCTCCATCTGATCATCCTTCAGGGTATATTATTTGTTGGAGAAGTTGACGAGGAGCTGGGAATTGCCCCTGATGGTGAGGCGCTTCACCCCTAGCGCTGCTACGGCCCTGAGGCCGGCAATCAAGCCCTCAAACTCTACGATTTTGTTGGAGACCTTCTCGCCCTGCTGGAAGCAGAGTTGCACAGCATAGTAGAGATTGTCCGGGTGAGATGAGCACTGCTCCAGCCCCCGCGCCCTGACGTGCAAACGCGCCATCGAAGTACATGATCCACCCGTCCGACGCCTCGTCTCCGGGCAAGAGGGAGCGATCCTCGCATATTTCGTGGTTGGGGCGTCAGTCCATTACGCCACAAAATCTATGAGGGTCGCGCCCTTGATGACCCTGGTGGTGCTGAACTCCAGCTGAAACGTCTACAACTCAATGTTCCACTCCGTGACCCTTCCAGCGGCGTTAGGGCTCCGGAGTACTCTCTCCAATGGGTAGGCTGAGACGACCTTGATGGGCTGGCCCTGGAAGTAGTGGCGCAGCTTCCAGGAGGCGACGAGGAGCGCGAGCAAGAGCTTTTGCAGCATGGCGTAGCGCGCCTGTGCTTCCCGTAGCACCGTACTGACGAAGTAGACCGGATGCTCGACGAGGGAGGAGGTGTTGTCGAGGTATTGTATCTCTTGAGGGTGCGGGCCTTCAGGAGTCTTGTCATTTTCTGCATCACCCACGACCTCATGATCCCCACTGGCTGGGGGTCGGATGGGGCCTCAGGAGTAACGTGGTTCGGTGGTGCAGTTGAGGCCTCAGGAGCCCCGTCCTGAGGCCGCGTCAGCTTCAGGGGTCCACTCGAACGGCCCCTTCCTTTTCATCAGCTTGAAGAACGGGAGGGCATGCTCCCCTAACTTGGAGATGAAGCGCCCTAGCGAGGTCACACAGCCCGCCAGCTTCTGCATCTCCTTGAGGGTTTGTGGCGGGCACATGTCTTCTATGGCCTTGAGTTTCTCCGGGTTGGCCTCGATTCCTCTGTGTGACACCAAGAAACCTAGCAGCTTGCCAAAGGGGACACCAAACACACACTTCTCAGGGTTGAGTCACAGGTCAACCTTGCGCAGGCTGGAAAATGTTTCCTCCAGGTCCTCGATCAGGGTTCTTGCCTCCCGAGATTTTACCACTATCTCATCAATGTAGGCCTTAGCGTTCCTCCCGAGCTATTGGCCCAGTGCGATGTGCATTAGCCGCTGAAAGGTGGCTCAAGCATTACGCAGTCCGAATGGCATGCAGGTGCAGCAGTACACCCTGCATGGGCTCAGGAACACCGTCTTCTCCACATCTTGCATAGCCATCTTGATCTGGTGGTAGCCTGAAAGGCGTCCAAGAAGCACAGCAGATCACACTCAGTGGTGGAGTAAACGATCTGGTTGATGCGCGGGAGCGGGAAGGGGTCCTGAGGGCAAGCCTTGTTGAGGTTGGTGAAGTCGACACACATGCGCTCCTTCCCGCCCTTCTTGGGGACAATGATCGGGTTCGCCAGCCACTTCAAGTATCACACCACCCAGATGATCCCGGCATCCTGCAGCTTGTGGGTCTCCTGGACAATGAACGCTTGCTTCTCGATGGACTGTCGTCGTGCCTTCTACTTCACTGGGCGCACATTTGGGCACACCCTTAGGTGGTGCTCGATTATCCCCCTCGGGATTCCAACCAGGTCCTTGGGTTCCCATGTGAACACTTCCTTGTGAGCGTGCAAGAAGCTGACCAATGCCCTCTCATGGTCCAAAGAGAGGCCGGCACCGATGGTGAAGGTGGCGCCAGACGCTCCGTCTTCATCAACTGGTACTTGCTTTGTCTCAACTCGATCTTGAGAAAATAACTGCTTCTTCTTGGCCGGCGCGGCCCCCGGGGCCTTCGGGGCTCCTTTCCCACTCGGCTACGCGGCTGCCGCGGTCCTGAATGTAAGCTTGAGGGCCAACAACACATCCTTGGTGCCCCCTGCCACCGTAAGGACGCCGCTGCTCCCTGGCATCTTCATGAGGTTGTAGGCTGGGTGAGTTGCTTCCATGAACTTGGCTAGAGCTGGGTACCCGAGGATGGCATTGTATGGGAGGCTAATCCGGGCGATGTCGAAGTCGATAAGCTCGGTGTGGTAGTTGTCACGGGTCCCGAAGGTGACGGTGAGGCGGATCTGCCCGAGGGGGCTGGTGGAGCCGTCGCCAACACCGGAGAAAGGCTTGGTGGGGCGGAGCCGGCCATAAGGTACATGGAGCAAGCCGAACGCCTCCTCAGAGAGCATGTTGAGGATGGCCCCGCCATCGATGAGGGTCTTGGTGACTGCCACATTGCAGATGGTGGGTGTGCAGAGCATCAGGAGCGTGCATGCGCCCGTTGGAAGCGGGGTGGTCCTCTGAATCAAAGGCGAGGTCGGCCTTGGGCGCCGCACAGCCCGGGGGTGCCCCCAGCTACACGCAGGCGGCACCCACTTGGCGGAAGAACTGCTTGACGTGGCGGTCCGAGGGTGGCACTTGGGAGCCGCCGAGGGGGGCTGTGACAGCGTGGGGCGCCGGCTCCATGAAGCGCGTGATGAAGAGGCCACGCAGCTCCTCCCAGGAAGCCACAAAAGATTCTGGCAACTTGAGCAGCCAGCCGCGTGGCACACTCATGAGGGCCATGGGGAGCCAGTTGACCATGACCTTGTCGTCCCTGTCGGCTGACCAAACTGCCTCCTCGTACGCCTGGAGGAAGCCAACTGGATCTGTCGTGTCGTCGTAGCGGGGCGGCAGCTCCAGCCAGAACTTGGGTGGCCACTGCACCCTCCGCAGAGCGGGGGTGAAAGCTCGGTGGCCCACGGCTCCCCCAAACGTGCGCGATGGTCCGGCCGACATTGGAGCGCCCGGGCCGGCAATGGAGCGCAGCAGACGGAGCGGTGGGGCTTCAACGCACCCCTACCTGGAACGCCAAATATCGGATTACGGGTTCCGCAAACCCTTGAGAGGCTCGAACTCTGGGGTATGTGCGAAGATCTCACTCTCCCCAGTCTGCCGACTCGCTAATATCACGGCCTAAAACGTCGAGCTCGAAGGAAACGGGACACAGCAACCCTGGTTCGAGCCACCTTGCTGTGTAAAACCCTACTCCTGCTTTGTGGTGGATTTGCCTCGAGGGGCTGAGGAAGAACTAGTACAGTGGAAAACAACCTCAGGATGTGTGTTCTTGGGCTCAAGTGAGCTGGTGAACTGGTGAGGGTGGAATGGATGCGATCCCCCTCCTTGGTGGTGGCTAGGTCCTATTTATAGTGGCCTTGGTCCTCTTCCCGAATGGAGGTCAGAAGGGATCCCACAACGGCCAAATTTGAAGGGAGACAAGAAGTACATCTTATCCTGACTAAAGTGGTCTGCGCCTGCAAAAGCCTGTGGTCATGACGCTGCAGTGGGCTTGGTGATGACCTCCGTCCTGCTGTCCTGGCAATCTTGGTCTTATGGCACGAGAACAGAAACATTTGGCTGCTTCCTCAGGACTCCGCGCCTGCTGCTTGCCTCCTTTGCATCGAAGATGAAACTGGTACTCTGCGCCCGCTGGCGCCTGCCTGACGCCCGCCTGGCCATGGTCGTCATGGCTCATGTCATCCGAACCTCGCGAGGTGAGGCTTGCATACAAATCTCCGCTCCTCAGGAGCCAACCTGAAGAGGCTGATCCCTTTGGAGGTCTTGATGTCGTCTGCCTCGCGAGGCTTGGCCCCTTGTGAGGGTCTTGGGTTGTCGATGTTGAAACTGGGCCGTACCAGGCCGTTGGTGGAGCCGCGCCGCGGGCCGCAGGCAGGCAAGTCTGGGCACCCCCGTATCTAGAACACCGACACAACTAAACCAAAGAAGCCGCTCTTCGTGAGATCAAGGAGAGCATTAAGGAGACAAAGCATTGGAACAAGACACAAATTCCATAACTGGAGCAACCAACTTCGGCAGGAACAACCCGGCAAGCCAAGACCTGGCAAGCCCCTTGGGCATGGGCTCCCCGCCAACACCAGCGCTCCGCCTCTCTGACCAGCTGGTCACTGATTAATGAGGTGTCGAGCCCGCAGGTGTTTAGGTGGACGTAACCCATATGTGTCAGCTTGCTGAGAGGGTAAATCACCTTTATTGACAGTCGTCCTTTTGGCGTGTCACGCTAATAGGAGGTAGCTGAATAAGTGGTGCGACAGCTTTACCGGGATTCAACCTCCACACGACACCTAGCACCGCATTTAATGTGTTTTGTCCTAACCAGCAAAGTTAGATATGGCAGCTCTATTTCAGTCTAATCACCCCTGTAATGACCTTTTTGCCACTATGGTGACCTCTTGAGCTATAAAAGGAGGGCATGGGCAACATTAGTAGAGATTTGAATATTTGCAACCCTCACGGATATGTATTCATGTAGCTGCTCTCTCTCTCTCTCTCTCTCTCCACCACTTGCCGGGGGAGAGCGCTCCGCGTATTTGTGCTCAAATACCACCAACACAACCAAAGGCATGAGTAGGGTTTTACGCCTCCAGGCAGCCCAAACCTGGGTAAAATTGTGTGCTCCTCATTGTGTTTGCTCTTTGCATTGATCGCCGCCCCTCGCCGAACCAGCAAAGGGGCTGCACTACCCCATAGATCGTCGGCTCCACGCCAACAAATATGCACCCCGTTCATCTATCGTGTGCCTCTATCATAGCGAACATGGAACCGTCCCCCTCCGTTTCATCTGTCCGAAAATGACAGACTTGGGAAAACATTCCCGGATGTTTTCCCCCTTCGTCGGTAACATGTAGTACTGCATTAGAACACCCCTAGCACACCATATCATCATGTTATGCTTAGTGATGCATATGTTTTCTTTATATTTACTGTTTCTTCCTGCCTCTTCTCTCCGTTAGACCCCAAGACTGATACTGCCCCTATGATTGACTACGTCACGGACGACCCTTCTTCCTTTTTAGTAGAGCTTCCAATCAAGCAAACCCCCTTGATCATTTTGATATCGCCCGTTCCATTCTCTCTCATGCTTGCATTAGATTTTTCTACTATAATTGATTGCTCATATTCCGATGCCTGCTTTGGTAAACTGCTCTTGTACCCTTACCTGCTTATCCTAAACTGCTTAGTATAGGTTGGATAGTGATCCATCAGTGACCCTCACCTTGTCCTAGTTGCCCTGGCTTGAAGACCGATGACTCGATCAACATGATCGACTACCAGAGCCCAACACATTACCTCACCCTTCCCCCTTTAGTTGTATGACTCTGCAAAGCTACTGTCGAGTGTCGAGGGTGATACCTCGTAACGCCCTCCTGATGATAACTCTGTAGTGTAGCTAATCCGTCGTGTTCTGTCGAGGGTGATTCCTCCTTCACCACTCCTGATACGACTGTGTCGTGCAACACCTCAAGTGTGAACCTCGTGGGTGATGCCTCCACGTTCACCTTGACGGTTACATTCGAGAAGGAATCCATCGATGGTGATTCCTCGGATTTCCCCCTTGATGTTATGGACACACGACTACCTTTGCTTTACCCCAGGCCCATACTAAAGACGGGTCGGCCCCGAGGGGTACCCGCGAGATATGTGAAGTCGGATTGACCATGGGGGTACCTGCGAGAGTTATTGTTACTGTGGGACTGATGGGACAGGCGGTACCAGCCCGGTAGAGGTGGACCTGAGTTCCTGTCAGCCTATGGATAGTCGGGTTGACCTGGAGGGTACCCACGAGATAATTACGAGGCATGGCCGGGCAGGTAGACCGCCCTTGAGAGAGAGGGTTGGGCCTGGCCCTTGCCGTATTTCCTTGAGACAGGGCGACGGAGTCACATGATTGTGAGTCTCTGCTCGTCTCCCCGATCTCCCAATACACTAAGGCTTTGGGTATTTGATTTGCATTGGACACTGGCCTATACACACTAACCGCCACGCGCGAACAATTATGGGTACTCGGTGTCATATGTTTCTTCCAAAAGCTTTGTCAAGCATTCAGTTCAGCATTGTGGCATGGTCGGATCATGCCATCCAGGAGCGAGGTGGCGCTGGTATCCACCCTGCTCACAACGACCCAGAGTGCAAAGGGTGATGGGCCCAAGACCCCTGAGCACTTAGGATGTTGACCGGTAGGGACCTTTGTGTGGAGCCTAGATAGGACTACGATGTGTTGATCTTCCGAGGCCGGGCATGACCCAGGAAAGTCTGTCTGTCTAGAATAATCAAGCGCCTTGGGTAATATGGTGCACCCTGCAAGGAAGTTATCCATTCCAATAGTCGTGTCCACGCTAACGGACGCTCGGAGTTGTATCATGATCTATTACAACTAGAACTAGATACTTGAGACATGAGATGGATATGATGGTTCCAGGATTGCTTTCTCGCGGGGAGTCGAGGAACGATCACTGGGCATTAATACTACAACATGCTTGTTAATTATAAAATGTTATTATGTACTCTTCTGAATGTTACAAGATGCTTGAAGATGCTAGTCTTTGATTAACTAGATTTTCCCTTCTCCTCTAGCATTTTGTAGTTCAGTCCACAGATTCAGCCCCATTCCTTTGATACCAATGCATACTTTGCATAGTTCTAATGTAAGTCTTGTGAGTACTTTGGATGAGTACACACGGTTGCTTTGCTACCTCTTTTCCCCCTATACCCAGTTGCTGCGATTAGATGGTGGATCCCATGAGTCAAATGCCACCGCTGACGACTTCTACTACCCCGAGGGTGCCTACTACTATGTGGAGACCCTCGACGATCAGGAGTAGTTAGGAGGCTCCCGGGCAGGAGTCCTTGCCTTTTTGATCTGTATCTTGTTTGTGCTTGGCTTCTAAAGGGAGTCTTGTTTAACTTATGTCTGTACTCATATATTGCTACTTCCACTTACTCTTGTGTATTCGAACACTCAAGGCCCCTGGCTTGTAATATGTAGCTTGTATTTTATTTGTGTCTAGAGTTGTGTTGTGATATCTTCCCGTGAGTCCATGATCTTGAGCATACACATTTGCGTGTATGATTAGTGTACGATTGAATCGGAGGCATCACATAAACCTTGATGCTTCCCATTATTTCCCTGCAACACATATAAGGTAGTTATTGATTAGGTTAAGTGAGGGTTGGCATGCTATCAGTAAAATATGTTGATGAAAAATAAACGCATTGCAGATTCAGTAGATTAATTTGAGCCACATGGAAAAGCCATTTATCCAAACCAAGCATGATTAAGAACTAGGAAATATAGCGATTGTATATGTTTCTCATGTACAACCAAATTCGATTTATTCCTCACATGCATAACAATATAAAATTGTACCCACAACAATTGGACATCGCATTGCAGAATTGAACCAAGTAAGTAACTAAACACCACAACAAATGAACCAAATATTAACTGAGCACCACATTGCACAATATAACATACTCCTAATAGAAGATCAGACAGTTAACCAAACCAAGCATGCTTAACAACTAGGAAATATAGCAATTGTATTTGTTTCTCATGTATTTAGTATAGCCAAATTTGATTTATTTCTCACATGGTAGACAATAAAAAATACACCCACAACAATTGAACATCGCATTGCAGAATTGACCCAAACAGTTAACTAAACACCACAAAAAATGAACCAAACATCAACTAAGTACCACATTGCACGTTATATAACATACTAGAAGATTAGACAGTTAACCAAACCAAGCATGCTTGACAACTTGGAAATATAACAATTGTATTTGTTTCTCATGTATTTTGTACAACCAAATTCTATTTATTTCTCAGATGGAAGACGATAAAAAATTGTACCCAGAAGAATTGAACATCACACTGCAGAACTGAACCAAACAGTTAATAAGTAAGCACCACATTGCATGACATATAGAACATATACACTAGAGGATCAGACTGCATGGTAAAAGTACATAGGACAATTCACTAGAATTTGTAAAGGAAAGGCAAGAGCAGCACATGCAATAGGTAAATCGAACATCCTTAACCATCTTAGCTAGCTAACTGAACATAGGTCCTTATAGTGAGATAATAAGACGAACTACTCCTCATCGTCGGAGATATTAATGACGATTGGATCCTTGGACTTGGAAGAGGGAGAGGCCTCCACATCCTTGCTGCCCTCCTTGTAGTGGTGAGTTGCCTGAGCTGCTCCGGGCACTAACATGCAGCCTCTCGAGTTGAGGTAAGTGATGACCCACAAGTAGAGGGGATCGCAACACTTTTCGAGGGTAGAGTATTCAACCCAAATTTATTGATTCGACACAAGGGGAGCCAAATAATATTCTCAAGTATTAGCAGCTAAGTTGTCAATTCAACCACACTTGGAAGACTTAATATCTGCAGCAAAGTACTTAGTAGCAAAGTAGTATGGAAGTAATGGTAACGATGGCAAAAGTAACAATAGTAGTTTTGTAGCAATCGTAACAATGGGAAGGGAAAAGTAACTAAGCAAAGATCAATATGTGAAAAGCTTGTAGGCAATGGATCAATGATGGATAATTATGTCGGATCGCATTCATCATGCAACACTTATAACCTAGGGTGACACAGAACTAGCTCCAATTCATCAATATAAACTTGCATGACATCTTTTGTCCTACCCTCCCGTGGCAGCGGGGTCCTAGGAAACTAAGTGATATTAAGGCCTCCTTTTAATAGAGAACCGGATCAAAGCATTAGCACTTAGTGAATACATGAACTCCTCAAACTACGATCATCACCGGGAAGTGTCCCGACTATTGTCACTCTGGGGTTGCCGGATCATAACATGTAGTAGGTGACTATAACTTCCAAGATCGAATCAAGAACGCAAATGTATTCATGAAAACATAATAGGTTCAGATCTGAAATCATGGCACTCGGGCCCTAGTGACAAGCATTAAGCATAGCAAAGTCATAGCAAAATCAATCTCAAACATAGTGGATATACTAGGGATCACCGTCCAGCAAGACTACGATGGGATTACTTATACATGGCGGTGATCATCCTGAAATTGGTGATGGAGGATGGTTGATGATGACAACAGCGATGATTTCCCCTCTCCGGAGCCCAGAACGGACTCCAGATCTGCCCTCCCGAGGAAGAACGGGAGGTGGCTGCAGCTCGGTATCGTAAAACGTGATGAATCCTTCTCTCTGTTTTTTTCTCCCCGAACATGAATATATGGAGTTGGAGTTGAGGTCAGTGGAGCTTCGTGGGACCCACAAGCCAGGGGGGCGCGCCCCCCACCCTTGTGGACAGGTGGTGGGTCCCCTCTGGTTGATTCTTTTGCCAATATTTTTTATTAATTCCAAAAATATTCTTCATGAAGTTTCAGGTCATTCCGAGAACTTTTATTTCTGCACAAAAATAACACCATGGCAATTCTGCTGAAAACAGCGTCAGTCCGGGTTAGTTCCATTCAAATCATGCAAATTAGAGTCCAAAACAAGGGCAAAAGAATTTGGAAAAGTAGATACGATGGAGACGTATCAACTCCCCCAAGCTTAGCCCATTGCTTGTCCTCAAGCAATTCAATTGACAAACTGAAAGTGATAAAGAAAAACTTGTACAAACTCTGTTTGATCTTGTTGTTGCAAATATGTATAGCCAACATTCAGGTTTTTGGCAAAGATTATAAACTAATCATATTCACAATAACATTTAGGTCTCACGTTTACTCATATCAATGGCATAATTAGCTAGTGAGCAACAATAATGAATCTCGGATGACAACACTTTTTCAAAACAATCATGATATGATATAACAAGATGGTTTCTCGCTAGCCCTTTCTGAGGCTGCAAAACTTAAATACAGAGCACCCCTGAAGATCAAGGACTGACTGGACATTTTAATTCATGGTAAAAGAGATCCAGTCACAGTCATACTCAATATCAATTAATAACAATGCATACAAATGACAGTGGTGCTCTCTAATTGGTGCTTTTTATAAGAGGACTATGAGTCGGCAATAAAAGTAATTAGATAGGCCCTTCACAGAGGGAAGCAGGGATTTGCAGAGGTGCCAGAGCTCGAGTTTTTGAAATAGAGATAAATAATATTTTGAGCGGTATGCTTTCATTGTCAACATAACAACCAAGAGATCTCAGTATCTTTCATATTAGATACATTATAGGCGGTTCCCGAACAAAATCGTAAATTTTATACTCCCCCACCACCAAAAAGCACACTCCACGGCTAGTCCGAAACAACGGGTACCGTCCAACTAACAACAATCCTAGGGGAGTTTTGTTTGAAGTTTATTTTGATTTGATTCGAGCATGAGACTGGGCATCCCAATTACCAGCCATTTTCTCGTGAATGATGAGCGGAGTCCACTCATCATGAGAATAACCCACCTAGCGTGGAAGATACTGACAGCCCCTAGTCGGTACATGAGCGATCCGGGCATACAAAACAGATTATCATTTGAATGTTTAGAGTTTGGCACATGCCAATTTACTTGGAACGGCAGGTAAATACCATATATAGGTAGGTATGGTGGACTCATATGGAACAACTTTTGGTTTATGGAAGTGGATGCAAAAGCAGTATTCCTACTTAGTATAAGTGAAGGCTAGAAAGAGACTGGGAAGCGACCAACTAGAGAGTGACAACAACCATAAACATGCATTAAGATTAATCAACATTGAGTGCAAGCATGAGTAGGATATAAATCACCATGAACATAAATATCGTGGAGGCTATGTTGATTTTGTTTCAACTACATGCGTAAACATGTGCCAAGTCAAGCCACTCGAATCATTCAAAGGAGGATACCATACTATCATACTACATCACAACCATTTTAAAAGCATGTTGACATGCAAGGTAAACCATTATAAACTCCTCGCCAATTAAGCATGGCATGAGTAACTATAATCTCTAATTATCATTGCAAACATGTTTCATTCTTAATGAGTTGAGCCAGGAATGATGAACTAATTATCATGGCATGTGGGCACGGATGGCCGAATTAAGGATCGATATCCAGAGTAAAATCATAAATTATGCGTAATGATTCTATGTATCCAAGTACTCTACATCATTAATGCTCGGATCCGCATTGTACAAAACTTTGTTGACTGACCGTCGGCTTCAACCTCCTCAGCCAGTAGCCGGGGAGTGTTTGTCCTACTTTATAAAGCCGTTATAAGGGCAAAGATTTATGGCAAACAAGGCAATCAAGCCATATGGTTTTATAAACAAAGGTACATAGAGAGATATGTTATATTACTATTTAACGTAAGAAACATCTTCCAAAGAAAATAGTCCCGCTATCGGTTCCTTTTTTTGGGTTGTCATGTTTGACCATGATCATAAAACCTCACCCCGGTCAATGTGGGAGAAAATATTGAGGATTTAGTTCAGGAAAAGTTCCCGAACTCTATGGTCTAGTGAATCGAAATTTTCACTTTCGTCGTTGCCGACCAATTATATCCTTTAAGATGGCTAGCTTTCGGCTTCACCCAGTCTGAGGTACTAACTCGGATGACCCAGTAGTAACAATCACAGAGGTGCTCCCTTTACTGCCTAGCCAAACAATCGGGAACGTAGGGGTAAGCACAGGAGCCAGGCAACCCAGCTTGGCCAAAATCTTAGGTCAAATTTATGCATATTTATGGCTTTATAACGATGATTACGGAAAGCAACGCTTGTATACTGAATACAAATGCTGATGATGTGTTCATTTTGACTCCCTTGCAATCGTTTATCAGTTGAAAGTGGCCCATCATCGGCTTCCACCCCCTTGTAGATGCTACGCAGGGTGTTTCCGCAATAACAAAACAACCCTTAGCCGACGTCTCGGTGCCCGAAGGCAGTTGTGTTAGCGGAAACGAGGCAATCAGATATGCGGGCTTTATAACTTTCACTTAGTCATAGGAGCTTAAAGTTGGGAGGCCGGTTACTAGCTCCCGGTTAGTGTTCGACGAAAGTCGAGGTCAAGCCGTAAACACTTCGGCCAATGTTATGAACGGCCCATCATTTAACACGGGGTGACCTCTATCGATCTTATAGTTTAACACAGTCATCGGATTGCTGACCAGTTTGAGCTTATTGTGACAGTCAGTTTTCGGCTTTCTCCACTAAGGTGCTTTAACCATGCGAGCTGGAAGCACAATCGCAGTGGTTCTCCCTTCGCACACCTAGCCGAACAAAGTGGAACGTAGGAGGCAAGCACAGGAGCCAGGCAACCCAACTATTAACCGAAGACACAATTTTAAACCGATGCATATATAGCAATATCCGAAAATGTTTTTGCCAAGGAGTCCATGAAATACCTTGGCTTTCGGTGGGTTTGGTTCTAGTCACAGCCCCGCATTGATATTGCCGAAGTTGTAGAGGTGTCCGGCGTTGTACCGCAAGACTTATGTTGGAAACACACAAATAGGTTAAAAGTGGCATAAGCTTGGAAAACCAAAAGACTTTAGTAAAAACTTTAAGTCCAAACTAAATGAAGTTTTTGGTGCCAATCCGAAAATTGGTCTTAAAGTTTTTTGTGCTTCTGTCGTGCTTTAACATGACACATCTGATCTCTAGACTGCAAGTAGGTTAGCATCGACTTCAATCTCATTATCCCGAAGGCGGAGTGCTTCTCTGAGGCCAGTTTAGCGAACTAAACTCAAGCGGCTTTAGAGAGAGGCCAGGCTATTCAGCTATTGACCATACACTCGAGTCGAAAAAGGAACGGTAGAAAAAGACTTGGCAACGACTTAGAAGAAAACACTTATTATAAAACGGCTCATATAAATTTAAGAGCCCCTAGGGAAAGGAAATGTTTTTAACAAACAACATTTGTTGACAAACTAAGTTTTTAACCCAAATATGATGTTTGGTCAAACCGAACAAGAATTAAAAAAATTGAGCACAGAAGCGACTTAGCTGGTTAATGTGCTCGATGTCGACGCGTGGCCCGAGCTTACAGCAGAACGAGGTCCCAGCCCCCAGGCCGGTCTCGAGGTGGAGGAGCGAAGAGCCCGGCACTTCGAAGTAGCGAAATAGCACGACCAATGTGGTCAGGTGAAACCCCCAATCCGACCGAGGCGACGGAGCAGGCCGGCGGTATGACGCTGAAGTCCCCGGCATGGGTTTGATGAATTGATGACCCTGGTCCAGCCGAGGTGACGTGGTACGTCGGTACGCCAAGGTGACAGCATTGCTCGACCTGAATCATTTACCTGTGCATAAAAAATAGTGCAAGCCAGAGGTAATAACAATTAAAAATAAATTAAAAATCATTGATAATTAATTTATGCAAAGTGAATAATAAAAGAAATATGGCCCGTGCGCCAAACACCCGACGAGGTAGAGCTCTCTCGGCGATGCCGAAGTCCCCGAGACAACCGAACATGTTGGTATGGCAATTGGACCAACAAGGTGATCACGCGAGCCAATTTATGGCGACCGGGATGACGACGTCGGCTTTGTTGAAATGACCGCATGATGCAGTTGAAGTCGATTACCTACACGTGTAAAATAGTGCAGTCCAAAAAAAATAATCTAAATATATAAAAATCCTCGCATAATTAATTTACGCAAAATAAATTATTTAAAGAGATGTGGCTTGGCGCCGAAGTCAATGTCAATGCAGGTCGTCGGCATGGTGTGGTGAAAGCATTCCAAAGCCTGAATTCATAGGGCGGTCCGAGTTCCAAATGCGGCGTTCGCCGAACTACGAACAGAAACTGACCGAACCATCACACGACGGTCGTTAATGCGGCCATCATTTGACAGACCTATGTACGGAGGATGGCAAAACTAGGGCAATAATTCCTTTGGGAAAATAAACCCATGCTATCGAAAATTACTAGGATTAATAGCACCTGGCCTATCTGTTGTAGCAATTTGAAGAAAGGTTACTCCCAAAATTGGGCCTCGGTCCGTACACCCACAGCTTGATGGCGATGAAGCGACGGAGTGGCGGTGCTGACACAGGGGAGTGCGCCAAGGAGGTGACACAACTTGGCGATGCGGGCGGGACAACGACATGGGCACGCCGAGATGATAGCATGGCCTGTTAAAGCTGATCGCCTACACACATAAAATAGTGCGAGCCAAAAATATGATAATAATTTTAAAAAAATCCTCCACTTATAATTAATTTAAGCAAAGTAAATAATTAGAGAGATATAGCCTGAGAGTCGAGGTGTGTTTGTAGATGCAATGTTTGTAAGACTGCAGACGAAGGCGCACAGACGAAGCGCTGGTTAATGCAAAGCTAGTGTGCACTGTTCATCAATTAAACTTAACAAATCGTGCTGCAAAAACTAGCACTTGATTGAGTTAGTCATGCGGCAAATAAAAATACTACTTTGCTAGGGTACTCGTGCACGATAGCGACATCTATGTACTGAATTAAAATAGACAAAAGAACATAAAGAAAAAATAAAGGAATTCCCTTATGGCCGCTGCCCTTGCGTGAGTGTCTTCGGCTCCTGGGAACACGTGCGAGCGAAGCCAGAGCTCAGCCAACCAGTCAGTGGCGGAGCTACACAGCCAAAGCTGGGCGGGCCGGCATGAAGGAAGATCACTAGTTTTTGTTCTCATGGCCCAGTTTACTTCAATCTGACACTGCATTTGCTGTGGGATGGGCGGGCCATGGCCCATTTTCGTCACACGTAGCTCCGCCAGTGCAACCAGTATATTGTTGATGTTCGTACGCCACCGCTGGATGGTTCTCGACCATGTAGATATTTAGTGCTTAGCCGCCAGCAGCGCAAAAGAAATTACTGGTCTGTTCTGGGATCAAAATCAACCTCAAACGAACTTGTTTAAATTTCCAACGACGTGTTCGCAGCAGTTTCAGCTTCAGACGATACTTGGCAGATCAATTACTACTTAATAGAACTAGTACTAGGATTAAGTTGATCTCAACTCCACGTAGGAGGAAGTACTAGTACTATGGAGAACAAAACCGAGTTGGATACTTAGCTTGGGCAGCTTTTACCAGCCAGCATGCCCTTGGAATCCGTGCACACATGTGCCTCCTCTTGGTCTTGCTCGGTGCTGCCCCTGGGTACTTGTCCGAACACATCAGCAGTTGCTGCAGCTCGGTTGATCACATTGGTTCGGTAGCATCGGTTGAAATTTCCGCTGACTACGATCTAAGTTGCTAACAAAACAAAACAGGCGACAGCAGAAAACCTTCGCAGACAAACCAATTCATACTGATCTAATTGAAAAAAACATCACCTGATCATTGATTTTGGTTCCCACCGAACCACGATGAACACCTAGTAAGCTCTCAATGAAAGCACCAATGTCGGTGTGAAATCCGGCATATCTCGTAGTAGGGGTCCTAAGCTAGGCGTCTTGGAGCGATGGTAACACGGACACAGGTTTTACCCAGGTTTGGGACCTCTTGATGGAGGTAAAATCCTACGTCCTACTTTTGATTGTATTCATATGAGGGGTAGTACAGAGTACATGTATCTACCACGAGATTGTGGTAATGAATATTAGATGATCTATTGACTAGCCTGGCCTCAGTTTAAATAACACAACGGAGGCCTAGGGTTTTTAGGAGAGTCCTTGGCTTGAGTGCCAAGTCTTGTGGAGTCTTCCTTGTATGCGGCATGGGCTGCCTAAAGTGACCCATTAGTGAAATGCCATGGGGGTCCTCGGCCCGATCCAGCTGGTCGGGAGACGACGTGGTGAGTACCCTCTAGTCCAGGACACCAGCAGCGGCACAGAAGGCCTGCGTTGTCCTGAAGACGCGCTTCACGAGGTTGATCACGCCAAGCGCCGTCACGAGGCTGATCACGCCAGCCCCCTTCGCAAGGCTAGTCGCGCCAGTCCTGGCGGGGGTTGCGGTTGTCCCATCGGCCTCCACCGCGGTTGAAGCCATGGTCATTGCGGTCGGGGCGGCGGCCCAAGCACTCGTCACGGAGCGCCCTGAACTCGTGACAATCATCGGTGTTGTGGGTGGGCACGTTGTGATAGATGCAAAACAGGCGACCATCCTTGTCGGGCTCGTCGCGGTCGTGGCCGCACTTTTGCTCAGGCTCTACCGCCAGCACGGTGGGGCCTTTGCACTTCACTTCCTTGGGCCTTGGTCTTCTTGACGTCAAGCTCGACATCGGGGTTGCTGAGAAGAAAGATGTGGCCCTCCTCCTCCCTGGCGCACTTGTTAGCCAGGTTGAACGGTTCTAGCAATGTGCCCAGGTCATCATGATAGCAAGTTTTTCGTTCATCCTGACGTCCGTGACACCATCGGTGAACTCCGAGATGATGGCTTCGTCCGAGGCCTTCGGGATCTTGAGGCGCACCTAGGGGAAACGCTGAATGTACTTGCGGAGGGTCTCTCCAGGGCGCTGCTTCATGCATTGCGAATCGTTGATGGTGAGGGCGCGGTCGCGCGTGCCTTGGAAGTTGGCAATGAACCGCTTACGGAGCTCATCCCACGAGGAGACCGACTCCTCAGGCAGGTTCATGAGCCAGGAGCACGCACCATCCTTGAGGGCCATGGCGAACCAGTTCGCCATGACTTCGCCGTTGCTGTTCGTCGCCTCGATGCTCAGCGCATAGAGCTAGAGGAACTCCGTGGGGTCGCGGGCATGCCGTCGTAGCATGGGGGCAGCTCCGACTTGAACTTGACTGGCCGGACCACCTGACATACCTCGTGAGTGAAAGCTCGGTAGCCAGCGGTGCTCGTTGGCACACCCCGCGCGTGAGCGGCGCGGTCTTGGCGCTCCGATGCTACGTCTTCTTGAATGTCCGGTCCTGATGCTGGTGCCGCGGTGCAGGGGGCACACGCGCGTCAAGTGGCGAGTGATGCACAATCTTGCAGCTGGCCTCGTCTCAGTCCGACGCAGGCGCTACACGCGGCTGGTCACGTGGCCACGCGTCGCGCCGAGGCTCGGCGTTGTCACTGCCCAAGGGAGGAGGCAGAGCCACGCCACGCACCATGTTGTCGCGCAAGACGGAGGAGGACAGAACGAGCGGGAGGGCGTCGGGGCCTCACCCGTGGCATTGACGAGCTCAGTGATGCGGACAAGTCAGGCATTGTAGCCCTCGTTGGCAGGGCGGTAGCACAGCAGCTTGTGCACCATGACCAGCGCAGCCTACACGTACGCTGGCTCGCGACGAGCATGGGAAGACGAAGCCATAGCCAGGGTGAGCGAAGGCGTACCAGTGCGACCGTCGTGCTACATGGAGGGTAGCAGGGAGGAGTCCTGCTGCTCGTGAGCGGCAGGGTCAGTGGTGGCGTTGGTCGCGGCAAAGGTGGAGTGGCGGTGTCCGTCGTGGCCCGTAGGCTCCGTCTGGTCAACACAAGCTGCCCGACGCTCGGCACGAACACGACAAGCGTCGTCCATGGGGATGGTGGAGCAGGAACAGAGCGAAATGGAGGAACTTCGGCACACACACCTACCTGGCGCGCCAAATGTCGGAATCGGGGCTCCGGGGACCCAAGAAAAGGTTCGAACTTTGGGGTGTGCTCATAGAACTCCGCTAGGCTCCGACCTGCTGTCCACTGCCTCACAGTGATGCTCCGGCGTGCTCGAGCGGAAAGGAAGAAGAACACGGACACAGCGATTTACCCAGGTTCAGGCCACCTTGTGGTGTAAGACTCTACTCCTGCTCTGTGTGGATTGCCTCGCGAAGGAGGATGAGCATGAGTGTACAGGGAAGATGAACTGCCTCGGGAGGCTCGGGTCCAGTCTCAAGGATGCAATGACTCTGTCTCTTTCTATGGGAGGCTCGGCATCTAATCTATACTGGCCCCAGACCTCTTCCCCCAAAAACTCTAGGCGGGAAGGGTTGCCACAACGGCCAAATTTGTAGGGGAACAGGAGTACAACTTATCCTGACTAAACATGGTCTTTGCTTGCAAAAGCTTCTGTCCATGACGCGCAGGGGGGAACGGCGATGACCTCTGTCCTGGCGAGCCCATTAACCTGGTCTTCTTACACCCAAATGGCAACCATTGGAGATTGCTTTGGGAACCGACGCGTTGTCCTTGCTCCCTTAGCATGAAAGAGGAAAGCATCATTATCTGCGCCGGTTTGCGCCCTTCTGGCTCCGCTCGTCGTGGCTCGCATCACCCACGTGCAGCATGAGGGGAGGCTTGGCGAGCCTTGACAGACCCGCCCCGCGAGGGGCCTCAGGAGACACCCTCGGGAGGCTGCTCGGCGCGAGGCCTTTGGTATCTCCCGACGGCGCTTGTTGATGCCCACCTCACGAGGCAAGGGCCCTCGCGAGGATCATGCTCGTGAGGTCTTGGAGATGGGCCGCGTTGGGCCCACGCTAGGCGCCACTCCTTCGGCCACAGGCTGATGGCCCAGGGTACCCCCGATCCCACGGGCTTGATAGTGATGACCTAAACCAACTGACTACCCCCTTCACCAAAGTTGAGATCAATGAGGTTATCAAAGAAATGCCTGCGGGTAGAGCCCCTGGCCCAGACGGATTCAGCGGAACTTTCCTCAAAGCTTGCTGGTCTATCATCATAGAGGATTTCTGAAAATTGTGCTCTAAATTCCATGATGGATCTCTGCAACTAGATAGTCTAAATTATGTATTCATCATTCTAATTCCTAAGGTGAATGCCCCGGCCTCTATTAATGCTTATAGGCCAATCACACTGTGGAATTGTTGTTTGGAAGTCATCACAAAATTACTTGCTAACCGACTGCAAAAAATAATCTTGAAGCTCATTCGTCGTGACAAATACGGTGTCATCAAAGGGCGCTCAATACAGGACTGTCTTGCGTGGACTTTCGAGTACATACATCAATGTCAAGCCTCTAAACAGGAAATTGTCTTACTCAAATTAGACTTCACCAAGGTGTTTGATACAATTGATCATTCGGCAATTCGGAATATCATGAAACATATGAGATTCAGTAACAAATGGATTGGCTGGATCCAATGCATCTTCTCATCGGGGAAATCTTCAGTACTCCTAAATGGAATCCCCGGCGGGCAATTCCCATGTCGATGTGGGGTTAGACAGGGGGACCCTTTGTCACCGCTCATGTTCGTCCTCGCAGCCGATATTCTGCAGTCAACGATCAATGATGCCTTCAGAAAGAACCTACTCCAGCTCCCAATCGAGGCTCGTGGAAACACGGACTACCCTGTTATTAGGGATGGCAATAGGTACCCATTACCCATGCACCCTGCGGGTAAAAACCCTATTAAGGCAAGGGTATGGGTCAAAAACATACCCATGGGTACATAAATAGGAAAATTCCATACCCACCGGTTATACTGGGTACGGGTATGGTTTAGTATAACCCACACCCATGTACCCATGTACCCGCATATAATCTAAGAAATAGGCCTTATATATTATTTATCCACATATTAAACATATTATATGTACATAAATCCCACAACCCTAAAAGGACCTCATAATCCATTCATGCTAGGCCGCCGCACCACAATAGCTAGCCCACGAATGAGTATGCATTGTTGTCATGATGTGTTGTTGCTTGTAAATTATTATTATAAGTTGTTGTTTATGACTATGTAATGCTCAAATTGATGTGTTGCAAATCTGGGTAATTTTACCCGCAGGTACCCATTTACCCTGATGGGTGACGGGTATGGGGAAAAATTATACCCGTCAACGGGTATGGGTACGGGTGATGGGTATGCTTTGGGATGATGGGTAAGGGTATAGGGTGGCTCCCCTCATACCCAAACCTTGCGGGTGCCATCCCTACCTATTATATAGTATGCTGACGACACGATCATCGTGATGCTAGCGTGCACGAACCAAGCCGAAATCATGAGGAAAATCTCACTGACTCCATTGGTCTGAAGATCAACTTCCACAAATCCACTTTGATCCCAATAAATGCACCGAATGATCTCTGTCAATCCATCGCCAATATTTTTGGTTGTGATACGAGTGGCATGCCATTTACCTACCTAGGGCTCCCCCTAGGCACCACCAGACCGACGGTCCTCATGCCCCTTGTTTGCAGAGCCGAACGCCATCTGACGGACACCATGTCGAAGTTATCATACGGCTCGAAACTATCACTGCTCAATTCAATCGTCACCTCCTTGGCCATGTTTGCAATGTGCACAATCAAGATCAACCCAAAAATAATAGCCAGCTGGATAAAATTAGAAGACACTACCTTTGGAACAAGAAAACAAATAATGGAGACCGTTGTAACTCCCTGACAGCCTGGGATCTGGTCTGCTGCCCCAAAAAGCATGGAGGGCTCGGTGTCTTGGATCTGCAAGTTCAGAATTACGCCCTTTTGTTGAAATTTGTACACAAGTTCTACAATCACCATGACACACCTTGGGTCGAGCTCGTATGGAATATATACTACCCAGATGCAACCCCCAACGCCTCTGATCCTTGTGGCTCCTCCTGGTGGAGAGATGTCATGCAGCTCAGCCCATTATTTCGAGGGATCTCCTTTGATCTGTTTTGGAAGGACTTATGGCATGAAGAGCTTACATCATTGGCCTTCCCGCGTGCCTACTCCTACACAACAGAAGAAGATATATTGCTTAAAAACTTCCTAGGCACGACGGTGCTGAGCTCTGTCTTTCAGTTGCCCCTCTCACCACAAGCCCATGAGGAGGTCAAAAGGATTCAAAAACTGCTCGCAGAAATTAATATACCCAAGCAAGGTGAAGACAATTGGACATATGTGTGGGGAGCCTCAGACTTCAAGGCCAGCAAATATTATGCATTCTGCTTCAGAGACGTTCAAGCCCACAAAGCTTACAATTAGCTTTGGAAATCCAATGCATGCTCAGGATCAAAGTATCTGGGTGGCTACTGCTCTCTGACCGGTTAAACACTAGAAACATGCTTAAGCGACGGCACTATAATATAGGCGACAACTTGGACTGTCTATTATGTGGCAACCACGTGGAGGAAACTATCGATCATATGATATTTGAATGCTCTTTCAGCCGGCAATGCTGAAATAAGTTGGGGACACAATGGAATGGTGCAACCTATAGACAAAATCTACTTGAACATGCAAAGAGGAAATGGGTCAGACCAATGTTCATGGACACCTTCTTACTTGCTGCCTAGGGACTATGAAAGGAAAGGAACAATGGCTTCTTTAGAGGGTGTCATGCCAATAGTTGGAGCATGGAAGCTATGATTCAAGACTGACTTCTACAACCTGATCTACAGGGTGCCAGAAAAGCTGAAACCCCAGCATCTCTGCTTTGGTGAATTCTGTTGACTAGAACACCCCCCCCCCCTCTCTCTCTCTTTCCCGTGTAAAACCCTCCCCAACACTGTTTTTGATTCTTACCCCCATCTACCAGTTTGTTCTAGGGGCGCCATGTTAATCATTGTAAATTATCTTTTATATATAATATATATGCAGTAGGAGCCTCTCCTACTATTTCAAGCCTAAAAAAGAGCTCATTAGAGCTACTTGTCCTAATTTTCTATGTTTTTTTGAAACTAAGAGAGCTAATTTCACTTTTAACCAGCTTGAGTCTATTGATTCTAGGAATGGGTTCAACTGGCATTGGCTCCCTGCAAATAAAACTGTCGGGGGATCTTACTTGGTATCAAGAGTGATATGTTTGACATTGTGATATCCATGCTTTTAGTGTTTCCTACTTGCTTACGAACAAGAATGATAATTTTGTTTGGAGATTAATTTCTGTTTATGGCTCCTCTTATGACAATAGAAACTTGATTTCATTAATGAACTTCATAACTTGCTAACTGGCTAGTCTGGCCCTGCTATTATTGGTGGTGATTTTAATCTCATTAGAGATGCTAAGGAGAAAAACACTGGGCTGATGAACCATCATTGGGCGGCTTTGTTTAATGACTGGATTAATAAATTTGGTCTGATAGAACTTAAAAATTCTGGCAGGAAGTTTACCTGGGCTAATAACCAGGACAACCTGATTATGGCTGCTCTTGATAGGATTTTCATTTATGCTGATTGGGAAGGCCTTTTTCCTGCCTCCCAAGTTAAAGCCCTCCCCAGAATTGGGAGTCATCACACTCCTCTGGTTCTTAACACTAATTCTTTTACTTCCCCTAAGCAAAAACTATTTAGATTTGTGAAGTGTTGGCTTGAAACTCCAGGTTCTAAGGAAATGATTCATGAAGCTTAGAATGTTGATTGCCATCTCACCAAATCTATTGACATTTGGCAATTCAAGATTAGAAACACCAGGAAAGCTGCTAAAGGGTGGAGTGATAACCATGAGGCCTCTCAAAATAGACTTAAGCAAACCTTAGTTCCTGAATTCAATTGTTTAGACATTCTTTTTGAATCTCAACCTCTATCTCCTAATTCGAAAGCTAGAGTGAGATCTATTTTCAGGTGAACTCAATGAGATTTGGAAGAAAGAGGAAATCAAGGCTAGGCAGAGATCAAGGGAGAGAAACATTCTTGAAGGGGATCTTAACTCTGGCTACTTCAAAGCTCTAGATAACCAGAAGAGGAGTAAGAAGCATATTACTGCCCTGGATAGCCCTGATGGGCTAGTGGAGGACCCTAAAGGTATTCTAAATATTGCAGTAGAATACTACAAGAAATTATTTGGTTATGTTCCTAGTATTGATATTGATCTCAAGGATGATTTTTGGGATCATGGTAGCATGGCCACAACAGAGCATATCACCCTGCTTGAGTCCCCCTTCTCTGAAGAGGAGGTCAAAACTGTTGTATTTGGCTCTTATGCTGAGGGGGGGCCCTGGCCTTGATGATTTTCCTTTTCTTTTTTACCAACACTTTTGGGATCTTATATAAATGATCTATTTGCTCTTTTTAGAGACTGGGAAAGAGGAGAACTTGATCTATATAGACTTAACTTTTCACTCTTGACATTGGTTCCTAAAGAGCCCAATCCAGTGATCATGGATAGATTTAGACCTCTTGCCATGGTTAACTGTAGTTTTAGAAAATTGCCAAGTGTGCCACCAATAGGTTTGGCCCTGTGTGCAATGATTTAATTTCTCCCAACCAGACTGCTTTCATTAAAGGGAGGTTTATCTTAGAAAGTATTGTGTCAGCTCATCAGATAGTTCATGTTGTTGCCAGCAATAAACTAGTTGGTTTTGTTTTTAAGCTTGTCTATGAAAAAGCTTATGACATGGTTAGTAGAGAATTTTTGCTTAGAATGGTGAGGAGGAGAGGATTTGGCCCTAAGTGGATGCACAAACTTGAATCTCTTCTTCATAATGGTTCTGTAGGTATCAGAATTAATGATACCGATAGTGATTTTTTCATTGCTGGGAAGGGTGCTATGCAAGGGGACCCTATCTCCCCCCTGTTGTTTAATTTAGTACCTGATGTATTCGCTAGAATGTTGAAGAAAGCTGCTGATAATGATTTGATTGTTGGGGTTCCCCCCCCCCTTCCAATCCAGCTGGTGCGATAAGCACACAATATGCTAATGACACCTTACTCTTTTTAGATGATAACATTGATCATGCTGGAAATCTCAAATGGCTGCTCTCTTGCTTTGAGCACCTCTCTGGCATGAGGATTAATTTCCATAAGTGTGACTTAGTCCCTATCAATATTAATAGTGAAGTGGCTGTTGCTTTTGCTCAAACATTAGGATGTAAGCTCAGTGCTTTCCCCCATTAAGTATCTTGGTGCCCCTCTCCATCATAGCAAGGTGACAAGAGAGGATCTTCAGCCTTTGGTTGATAAAATCATTAAAAGGGGTGTTGGATGGAGATGGAGGCTCCTCTCTTTTGGCAAGAGACTTGTTTTAGTTCAAGCTTGCCTAGCAATTATTCCTTCTTACTTAATGGATCTTTTTAATTTCCCAAATGAGCTATTAAGCTTATTAACTCCCAAGTAGCCCATTGCTTTTGGGATGACTATGAAGGTCACCACAAATACCATTTAGCATATTGGGGCTCCCTCACTATGAGAAAAGAATTTGGGGGTTTTGGTATTACAGATATAGCTGATATGAATCTGTGTCTATTAGCTTCTTAGGTTAGTAGATATCACAAGGACAATGGGAAAATTTGGAAAGACATCATTGACGCCAAGTATAATACCCAAGATCCAAATTTATTTGCCTGTGTTTCTATTAGTGCTTCCCCTTTTTGGAAAGGTGTTCTTACCGAAAAAGGCTTTCGCCCCGCTTTATACATAAAGCAAACCGCCCAAGCCAAACATCAAACAAGGTTCACAACAAACACACACACACACACACACATACACACACACACACACAGGTCTCACAGACACACAGAGTAGTCAATAGGGTTAATGCTGAGAGCACAGCTCAACAAGCCATGAGAACAAAAACAACACACTCACACACAGCAACCCGAGCAACATGGCTAGTCGGGCTCCGGGGAAGGGGACGGCAGCGGGGGCGCCACGCGGAAGGCCATCGAGCGAAGGTCGGCGAGGAGGGTGTTGATGGCGTCCCGGTCCTGGGGGCGGCTATGCGGCCGCCAAAGCTGCAAGTAGCCACACATTTTAAAGATCGTGTCAGCCGCACGTCGAAGAGGCACTTTTGAATAACAAGCTTGTTGCGGATGGTCCAAAGCGTCCAGGAGAGGACCCCAACGCACAACCATCTAATATGGCGGTAGCAAGGGGAGAGGCGTGGATCTCCGCAAGTAAGTCGGGGAAGTTGGTGTTGCACCACTGTCCACCGACCGTCTCGCGGAAGCAGGACCACAGGAACTGGGCTGTGGAGCAAGAGAAGAAGCTGTGGTTAGCATCCTCCACCATGCCACACAGGGGACACATCCCATCTCCTGGTCCAATACGCTTGAGGACCTCAACCCAGAGGGAAGGCGTCCCCGGATCCACTGCCACAGGAAGATCCTGATCTTCAGAGGCAAGTGAATGTCCCAGATCAGTCTAAAGGGCTCAGGGGCCGACGAGGGTGCGATGGTTGCGTACAAGGACTTAGTGGAGAAGCATCCAGAGGGCTCCAGTCGCCAAGTGATGGAGTCAGGGGCACCCTCGACGTCCATCGGAAGAAGAGCGATGTATAGGAGAAGGGAGTCCCAAGCGGCCACCTCAAGGGGGCCGAAGGGGCGCCAGAAAGTGAGACACCCTATGTCAATAAGGGTCGTCTCGACAGAGACCCGTGGGTCAACCGCTATGGCGAATAGTTCCGGGAATCGAGCGGCCAGGTGGGTCCCCTAACCAACGATCGAACCAGAACAGGGTTGAGGACCCGGAGCCAACCGAGATGGACGTGCCGATGCGGAGCACGGTTAGTAGCTGAATCACAGCCTGCCAGAACTGGGAGCCACCAAAACGCTGACAGAAAGCTAGGGGTTGGCCCCGAAGGTACTTATTTCAGATGATGGTAAGCCAGAGTCCTCCCTCCCCATTGGCGATTCGCCAGAGCCATCGGGTCAGGAGAGCAATGTTCATGTGCCGAGAAGACAAGATCCCAAGTCCACCCTGGTCCTTGGGTTTGCGGATGTCGGGCCAGCTCACCATATGGTATTTCTGCTTGTCACCCTCGCCTGCCCAGAAAAACCTAGACTAGTACTTGGTGATCTCCTGATGGAGCGTCTCATGGAGGTTGTAGAAGCTCATGAGAAACCAGAGTAGGCTGGCAAGCAAGGAGTTGATTAGGATTACCCGGGCCGCCTTCGAGAGCCACCTCCCCTTCCAGGGCTCAACTCGGTGCTGCATCCAGGTCACTGTCGGGCGGAGGTCAGCCACGGTGAGTCGCGAGTCGTAATGGGTATCCCTAAATAAGTCGTGGGGAAAGTACCCGGGCGGCACTTCAGCTGGTCAACTATGGCCTAGGCCTCCTCCGGGGAATAGCCAAGTATCATCACTTCGCTCCTATCGAAGTTGATAGTGAGCCCATACATCTGTTGGAAGCATAGGAGGAGGAACTTCAGGTTGACTATGTCGGACGCGGAGCCCTCCACCATTATTATGGTATCGTCTGCATGTTGTAGGAGGGAGACCCCTCCCACTCCTACCAGGTGAGGGACTAAGCCGTGGATATGGCCAGCAAATTTGGCCTTATCCAGGATGACAGCGAGGGCATCGACCACCATGTTGAACAGAAACGGGGAGAACGGGTCGCCCTGGCAAACCCCACAGAGAGTGGGGAAGAATGGCCCGATCTCACCATTAATGTTAACCACGGTCTGACCGCAAGAGACGAGCTGCATAACTCTAGTCACCCACCGGTCATCGAAACCCTTGCTGAGCAAGACTTCCCAAAGGAAGGGCCAGTGAACCGTATCATAGGCTTTATGGAAGTCAAGCTTCAGGAAGACCGCTCGATGGTGTTTGGACCGGACTTCATGAAGAACTTCGTGGAAGACCAAAACCCCATCCAGAATAAACCGCCCTTGAATGAAGGTGGATTGGTTGGGGTGAGTGACGGAGTCAGCTAGAAGGGTCACCCAATTGGCGTACCCTTTGGCCAATATCCGGAATATCACATTGATCACAGTGATAGGACGAAACTGGCGGATGTTAGAAGTGCCCAGAACTTTGGGGATGAGAGTGATGACCAAGGTCCATGGTCCCCGAGAATAATTCGTCGAAGAGGGCCATGACTTCTGGTTTGATGTTTTGCCAGAACGTTTTGAAAAACGTTATTAGCAGTCCATCCGGACCCGGGGCCGAGGAGGGGTTCATACCCTTAATGGCCGCGAGGATCTCATCCTCCGAGAAAGGCGCCACCAAGGCGACATTTGTCTCGTTGGACACTAACTGGCTAACCGACCAAGTATCGGGGGCCAGTGCGGCCCCACCCCGAGGGGTGGGGGAGAATAGGGCTTTATAAAAGCCATCTACGTGGACTCGGATGTCGGAGGGACGGACGAGCTGGGCATCTCCATCCCACAAGCAATGGATGGAGTTCCGTCGTTTCCGCCCATTGGCAATAGCCTGGAAGTAAGTCGTATTAGCATATCCACAGAGCACCCACCGTTGGGTGCCGCAGAGCCTCCAGTATGCTTCTTCGTCCATGTAGATGGTCGAGAGCTGATCCTCAAGATCATATCTCAGCATCCACTCATCCGGGGAGATCTCAGAAGTGTCAGCGCGGGTGTCCAGGGCTTGGATGGCAGTCAGGAGGGCTTTCTTGCGTTCGCGGAGGTCTCGGCCAAGGTTCGCGCCCCACCCCTTCATAAATTAGCGGGCGAGCTTGGCACAAAACTGCCACGAGTCAACAGCGGACATGGAGCGGTGGGGAGATGAGCGTGCGGCGATCCACTTGGCCACGACCGCTTCGAGGAATCCCGCCTGGTTGAGCCAGAAGAGCTCAAACTGAAACCGCGGCGGGATGGGGGCGTTTGTCGGTGGTGGAAAGGAGGAGAGGAACGTGGTCGGACCAGATCCGGATGATCGCCCGCAGCAAGGCCAAGGGGCACCTAAGTTCCCATTCCGGTGAAACTAGGACGCGATCTAGGACGGATCGCGTCGGGTCCGCCTGACGGTTTGTCCAAGTGAACCTGGCACCCGTCCGCTCTAGCTCGCGGAGGCCGAGCTCTGCGATGCAATCGTTGAACAGCTGCATCTGGGGGAGGTTGATCCGGTCATTGTTCTTCTCATCCGGGGAGCGGATGAGGTTAAAGTCTCATCCCACAACTACACGGAGGAGGGATGCGGAGACATTCTATTGCAGCTCAGCGAGGAAGGCCGGGGAGTGACGGTGGTCCGCCGGGCCATAGACGATCACGACCTCCCATTTGAAGTTGAGTGCCCGTTCAAAGATCTCCATACTAACGAAGAATTCACCCCGGTCCATACTGCCCACCTCAAAGGTGGCATCCTTTACTCCTAAAAGGATGCCACCCGAGTGCCCAGTGGTCCCACTAGAAGGGAGCCAATGCCAGGCGAATAGGTGGGGGCTAAGACTATCAAGCTCGGGAAGGGAAAACTCCAAACGCATGGTTTCCTGGATGACAATGATGTCAATGTGCTCGTCTCGCATGTACTCGGTGACGGTCGTCATGGCCGAAGCCGCGGATGTTCCAGAAGAGCACCCGCATTTAAACCTCCATCGGGGGGCTACTTGACCCCAGGCCACGGGAGGCGCTCTGCGCCTGGAGGGCCGCAGTGCGAGAGCGGGTGTGCCCATGGATCAACTCTCCAGGCACCGTCGGAACCACCGCCGTGGAAGGGGTGGCGGTCGGTTCCGCGGATTGGCGGCGGAGGCGCGGCCTAGTTTCAGCAAGTTTGCCATCCAGGATCTCGCGGGCCCGAATGGCCGCGATCTGGTCTAAGTGGGGTCCAACTTCCCTCCTGAAGATGATGGCCGAGTCAGTGGCCACCCTAGCGAGGTGGCCAAGGGGAACGGCCTCAAGTGCGGAAAAGGAACAACTAGAAGAACTGGGGGGGATGGAGTCCGCGCCTGGCTCGAGGTTCCTGGTCGCTGCCCGAAGCTCAGCACACTCTGGAACGGACGGGGCCAGGGAGTCCGCCAGACGGGCCGCATCGAGGTGGGCACTGTGGCGAGAGGAAGTCACCGGCGTCGAAGAGGAGCGGGGCTGTCGGGCGTACGCCACCGTCCATGGGGGTGCGCAGTGACAGGGGTGGTACAGACGTCGGGTACCCCCACGGCCAGTGGTCCTGGAGAGGCGAGTGGGTCATCAAGGGCCACCAGAGGAGGAGGCAGGGCGGAGGGCTCCAGGAAGCCCTCGGTCGAGTCCTCCATGGGTGGAGGAGCAGGCGGAGTAGCGGAGAGCGGGCCACCACCGTCGCCGCCCGTGTGAACCGAGGGGATCATCTAAGGGGGGGCGAGGGCGGCGGGCTCAGCGGGGACGGGTGCAGGACGGAGTCGGCGGACGGAGAGCGGGGCGACGAGGGCGGGAGGACGAGCAAGCCCACACTTGAGATGTCACTAGTCACCCCCGACGAGGTTGGAGAGGCCGGAGGAGGGGCGGCCAGCCGGAGAGCGGACTCAAGGGTCGAGGCCGTCACTCGGGTGCGCCCGGACCCGGAGCCACCATGACCCGGAGATGGGTTAGATGGCTCCCGGGAGAGGGAGCGAGAGTGCTCCGACAGGTCATCGTCGTCCTCCGGGTCGTCGTGGCGAGACAGGCGAGGGCACCGGTGGTGGGAGTCACTGGCATTACTCGGCCTACCCCCCTGGTGACCATCATCAGAGAAGCGGGGGCGGACGACATGGTTCGGTGGCTCGGGGCAGATCTTGAGGTCGAAGCCCTTGTCATTAAAGAACACGCGGACTGTGGCGCGGAGCTTGGAGGAGTCCAGGGATTTCACCTTCACCCGGACCTCCTCTTCCTTGCGAAGTGAGAGCTCATCGACCACCACCACCTTGCCGAGGATCTTGGACATACTACGGATAACCTGTTCAGACCGGGCAACATCGGGCAGACCGACGATGAGGATCCAAGTCGTGTCCAGAACCGCCATCGCCTTGGGATCCCACTGCGGCTCGGAGATGTCCACCACCAGTTGGTTAAGAACCAAGGTGATGTTGCCGCTGCGAGTGTAGTACCCCATGCTGATGGCGTCTGGGAAGATCACCGTGAAGGTGTTGGTGGAAGTGGGGGCCACCTGCCATTCCCACTTGCACCGACATAGGTGGTTGAGCTCGGCCTCGATCATGGCAGGGGAAGCGACGCCCTCGCCCACGACGGAGACAATCGCCAGGAGCGAGGGGGATGGCGGAGGGGCGTCTGGCACCTCGTCGTGGAAGAAGCCCATGCCCTTAATGTCGTGGCCGTACATCATGATCTTCTCGGTCACAGACCGGTCCGGGCAAAGAACCGCGGGGTGGCTGGAGTCCTTGCAGAGGTAGCACAACGGCGGGTTGGGGCATGCCACCTGGAAGTGGCTGGTGAGCCCACAGTTGAAGCACGGCGGGGAGTCACGCCGGGCACCGGAGTCCACATGAGGGGTCGGCACGGTGGATGCAGCGGGTGCAGGAGGGCGAGCCGGCCCCTTCTTCTTCTTCTTAGCTCCTTGGCGCTCGCGGTTGCCATTGCCACCATTAGCCGGAGGAAAGGATGACTGATTTTGAGGGTTGGGAGGGCACGGCCGGAGCAGGCCACGAGGAGAGCAGGGCGAACGGGAAGCCGGGACACCGAACGCGGAGATGAAAGGGCGGAACGGCGACCGCCTGACCGCGGCAACTGCCGGCCACGCCATAGCCGGCGCCGCGACCGGACCCGAAGGAGGAGCAACACCACACCGCCAGGACAGACGTGCGGCACCGAGGTCAGCGCGACCCGCGACCCCCCAGCCCTGCAGCCGGCGGCGGCCCGACCCCAAGGGCGGCCCTTGGCTCCCCGGCGACTGAGCCGAGCTCAGTGCCCGGTGTCGATGCCGGGCGGACGAGCGGGCGCCGAACTCCCACCCCTGGGAGTAGAGCCAGCGGCAACGTCCGCCGCCGGACACGAGCAGGAGCGGGGGGGACGCGGTTGCGGAAAACCACCGGGCGGCCTGCCTCGAGATCGTCGGCCTCAGCAAAGGTCGGCCTAGACAACCCACGCGGGGGCA
>NC_057795.1:252782975-252797849 GCF_018294505.1 Triticum aestivum
AGGGCACGGCGAGGAGGCAGCCAACAAAGACTCGGCGGGGGGGAGGGGGGCGACAGGGAGGACGGGGGCGGCGGAGCAGGGGGAGACGCCTCGCCGGGCGAATCGCCCCTAGAGTCGCCAGCGCAGTCCGCCATCACTCTCCCCTTCCACCTCATTTGAAGGTGTTCTTTGGGTTGCTAAAGCCTCTAAATTTGGTTTCTCTTGGAACATAGGCAATGGCAAAAAAAACTAGATTTTGGGAGGACCACTGGTTTGGTTCTGCTCCTCTAGCTACTCAATATTGGGAGCTTTATTCTCTTACTACTGAGCAAAATCTAACTGTTGGTACAGTTTGGGATGGCACTGACTTGAAAATTACCTTTAGGAGATGCTTCCCTGGAGGAAGACACTTTAGTCTGGAACATCAATTCTAGAGGAGTATATACTGTTAAATCCTTTTATAAAATAGTCCCTCCGTCCCATAATGTAAAACGTTTTTTAACACTACACTAATGTTAAAAAAACGTCTTACCTTATGGGACGGAGGGAGTAGTAAACTTCAGAGGGCTGCTCCCTGTGAATACCCCAGCTGTCTGGTCTATTAAAATCCCTGCTAGGAACCATATATTTCTCTGGTTGTTGGCCAACAAGAAGCTGTTACCGAAGATAATCTGCAGAAAAGACAGGAAGTCCCTGATCCTACCTGTGTTTTTTGCACTGAACTTGAATCCTACCAGGCTACCACCATCTATTTTTTGGCTGTGTTGTTTCCTTGGAGTTCTGGACAACTGTTGCCAAGTTAACTGGTTTTAGAGGAGAGATCAATATGATGTCCTTCTCTGATTGCTGGTCTAGGGGTGATAGTTTTGCTGCTATTAATATTATTCATGCAGCTGGCCTTTGGGCTATCTGGAATTTAAGAAATGACATGGTTTTTAACCGCACCACGTGGTCTGGTTTGCAGGCTATTTGGCGCAAGACGGCGGTGAGCCTTACGTTGTGGGAGATGCTATCCTCCGACCGTGTCAAGCTTCATCTACAAAAGGTGGCTCAAGAACTGGAACAATCGTCAAGAGACCCTCCACTACTGTTGTGGCCGGACCCAGGCTGAAAGCGGCCAGGGCCCTGAAGGCCTGTCTTCTCACCGTATGACGCACTGGGAGCTGCTGTTTGCTGGAGACGTCCACAATGCATAATCAGTCTCCTACTGCAACCTGTAGTTTTGGCGCCTTAGTTTGCTCGCCTTTCTGCTACTCATGTATCAGCATGTTTAGGAACCTTTCTTCCGCCCAGTTTCTGCCTATGCATGCAGACTGGCGTTTGGTTTTCTTTGTGTTTTCTTCTGTAGTTTCTTGCTGAGGCAGTGGTTAGCTGTCCTCCGCATGCTGGAATTGGTGTATGTGAGACGCTGGTCTTCTTTGCTATGCAAATGGAGCCGGGGGTTTTGTGCCCTTTTCCTCTAAAAACATTTATTGGCCAACTTGTAGTGTTTCATGGTTCCGTTATACACAATTACTGTACTTCACAAGAACATTTTACACCTCTAAAAATTGCCTCAAGCTCAAGGTAGTACAGCACTGGGACTCTCACTGGACTACCGAAACAAAGAGGACATGTCAGTGGATAAATAACAAGCCAGCTAGACAGCGCAACCATTTTCATCACTGGACGTTGCTCGCCTCAGCTACAAAGGTTGGGTATACAGGTTCCCTCCGGATTGGGCTGCTCTTTCCAGATCCGTCCAGTCACTCTCAGCTTCAGCTCCTTCCTGTCACCACCGGAGAAGAACAGCGCCATGTTCCTCTGGATGATGAGGCCATCGTGACTGTCCCGGACCTTCCGGTGACTGTCACGAATGCTTCTAGGGGTGCCCTCCCATACCATCTTCCTGCCGTTACCACCAACCTCGAGGCTGTAGGTGTAGTTCCTTGCTTCGTTCTCGTCCCCCATGAAACGAAGGAAAGCCATGTATACTGGTGCCATGCCGAGCTGGAAGGCCTCAAAGTGCAGGCAGAAGTATTGTCCAAAACAATGGAACACCTGATTCAATGGAAACATCAAATCAGCAAGTTAAGGTTGTGAAAAGCATCCCAAACCTCAGATCGAAAAATAAGATGATTTCACAAAGATGTCTAAAAATGAGTACCACGAGACTTACTGTTAGCATCCAGGTGGCATTTTCAACCTCTCGTGGATTGGACTTGACATATCTATGGTTGAACGTGCAACCGCTGTGCATATCGACTTTGTGATCATCCCTCAAATGTGCAACAAGGAAAGGTATATCACCAGCCACAGCACATTCAGAACCAGCATAGGGGCAGTTAGATGGCCTGAAGCTGCACTGCCCTTCATGTTTTATCTTGCTGTAGTATGGGAAGATCTCTGGACAACCTAAAGAGAAGTACTTACAGGGAAGCTCTAGTGATTCTGCTACTTTCTCCAATGCCAAGCACCTGATGTCGCCAAGCTCTTGTCTGCATGTAGGGCAACGGTTGTGCACCCTAGCCTTGCATGTCGAACATAAAGTATGTCCATTTTGGCACTGTAGAAACATCAAAGTGCTAACAATCAAATTACAAAACTATACACATAATAGCCTTCAGATGATGAACAATATGTTTAGCACCGCCAAGAAAAATGGGTTTCAATAAAAACATGTGAGAAGGGTTTCCATGATTGTTAGTGACCCTGTAATAAATGCTTCGAGCACAACATAACAACATGCATGTTTTCTCTCACATATGATTGTCCAACAACTCAAACTTCAAAGGATAGCCTTCACTAACTCAACAATAGAGTAACTATATTTTTTATCTGGCTAGGACCATAGACTAAAGATCATACAGAAGTTGAACTGAGAAATACCATACGGCTTTACTATTTTTAGCAAATGGAAAAGATTCTCACTTGCTGCCACATAAACATTACATCTATCTACAGAAAAAGACTGCCATTTAGAGTCTTCAAAATTGTCTGATTCCTAAAACTGAGTACAGCCAGTTCATATACAGCTAGATCAATGTGTGACATGAAAAAAACAGAATTAAAAATTCCATGTTGAGAGTTAAAAAAATTAATTTAAAGATCCAACGTAATGAACTTGTTACAATATGTAAGAGAAAATAGTGGCCAACATTGCACATGTGCAAGGTTTTTAGATAATGGGTATGACAACTTCAATGTTACAATGGAATAGAAACAAGGTAGCCAATCATAAGCACTAGCAATATTATTTCATGTAAAGGGATGATTCGTGATATTTCCTAAGTATCATTTTTGGATGAACCAATAAGAGTTATGGTTACTAGCGCAAGCAGCTACATTAGTCAGGACAGACAAAAGAGTTATATCTCTGGCAGTGTTCAAGTCCACTAGGTTGTTCCAAAAAAAGGAAGGCTTAATAGCAGGAACTAAGCAGGTGCACGCCTTGCTATCAAGAATTGAGATACAGGCAAAGGAACAGAGAAAACTCAGGCTGCGATAAAGAACAGATGAAAGGAGGAAAGTGAAAGTAGCTACCTCATCTGGCTCATTGTACTAGCCAAGGCCCAAAATGGCCAAGCCCCCAATCCTAGCAACCATTAAGAACAACTCCGGCAAGGAAATAAAACAGGGTAGGAGAGGCTGAGACCCACAGATGCTCCTTCAGTGACTCCGCGGAGATCCCCACAGGCACTTCAACCTACCAGAGCACCAAGCTCATCCTTCACACCGGTACCCTCTCAAGTGGCAGGAGAAATCGTGGTCGATTACGGGGAGCTAGATTCATGGCGAACAGCCTCGATCCAGTGGGAGAGGACACCCCTCAGCCGCTGACAAGTTCCCCATCGCATCACCATGCTCTACCTCGCATTGACTCGCCGATTAGCGGTGAACAACAGGGCTCAGCGCCGCTTAGCCAGCCATCTTTCAGAACATTGACAACTGGCAAAAATATGGTTGCCATATAGAAGTCACTCTTGACTTTCTGAAGTCTATGAAAGTGTAGCTACCTAGCAAACAAATTTAGCTCTCTTACTAAAAAAGGACAGACCCAGTGCATAGAAGCTCCCACACAAGGTGGGGTCTGGGGAGGGATTATAGGAACCTAGTCTTACCCCTGCAAAGTGCAATGCAGAGAGGCTGGTTCGAACCCAGGACCTCTTGGCACAAGTGGGGAGGACTTCACCACTGCGCCAGGCCTGCCCTCTAAATTTAGCTCTCTTACTATAGACAATAAATTTATCTCTGTTTCTGGACTTCTTATCACCTCTCTCCCGTCCAATCGATTTAAAGAAATCGAAATGTAAATATGTTACTACTCCCTCCGTTCCGAATTATAAGATGTTCTAACTTTTTTCTGAATCGGATGTATAGACATGTTTTAGTGTGTTTGTTAGCTCATTTCAGTCCGTATGTATTTAGCTCATATTGAAATATTCAAAACGTCTTATAATTCAGAACAGAGGTGATACATCATTACAGTGATGTTACTCATATTCTGTCAACATCACTAATTATTCCCTGATTTCACTTTTGTCTCACAGAACTCATGTTCTTAAAACATAATTCCCCCTGTTTCCCAACTATAAATTGCAACTGTGTTCAGGAGTGATGTACGTTCCATTCAAACAGAATACCTATGGAAATAGAGGTGATTGCACTGGTATAGGTAATTATGTTGAATATCTAATGTAAAGTCAGTCTCCTTTGTCCAGCTTTAAACAAAATGGCAAAGATAATGTCTCAACTAGATGCCACAGTAGTTCGCTCATGTCCAAACAGGGTTGATATGCCTGGATATCAGTTTAATAACAATCTGACTAACCGACAACGGAAGACACAGAATCATCGAAACAGCCAGTCTAATTACTATGTTCAAGCAGGAATTTATATCCAAGCTGAAATGGCATGTTAGCACTACAATTGCTACAACTGAAGTTAGCACAGATGATACAGCTGAAGAGGTAACAACAATAAACTTCAATTTTCATCAAGATAACTCAAATAAATGAAACAACTGTGATGAAATATAGGCGACACCTGGCTTTTCAAGTTTCCGATTTTAGAAATGTTCTTGGAAAATGGCCCTTGAGAAAAGAAAATTCAGCGTGTGGAAGCCGCAGCTCTCCATATGCTTCATTCATGTCAGCATGGAGAGCGCAGAATGAGTCAACCAAAAAGCAAACATGTTAGATTGCGCAACCATTATGTTTGGTAAACTATCTCGTTGCAACCATTATGTTTGGTAAACTATCTCGTTGGAGAATATGAATCCGGGATCCCAAATCTGGATATATGAAAAAAATGAGCAGAGAGCATTTGCATGCCATTACTTCACTTCCATTGATATCTCTCATCGGTTGTTGTGTTCTCTAAATTTTGCAAGTGCAACTAAAAAGCTAATCCTTGTTGCAGAGAATACCGACATAGAACGTATGTCTAGTTGTGCATTGTCATATTGTTCTTACTATATCTGTACACAATGCACTACCTCAGATTCCAGCATATAGGGGAGTTTCTCACTCAATTCAACTGCTATCTTTTGTTGAAGCTTTAACTGTGATTGCCATCAAATCGTCCAAAACGGGGCGATGGTAAGTGCCTATAGTGCCTCCTGAGGGTTTTGAATGATTAAATGACAAAACAGTTAAGGGACTAATGTGTTTGCGAGTTTACACAGGTGAAAGTCCCTGAGGTGGACCATCCAACTGACAAAGCTTAAGAGACAAAACGTCAAGCAATCGATTCCTTCCCCACAATCCTTCTCGTGCATCTTGCCTTATCGTTAATTTTTTCTAATAAAAAAAGAAGTCATCCCCATCGAGACCCTTCTCGCCTCCACCGCCTTTACCGCCTGCCCATGGCTTCCACCAATGCTGTGCCTCGCCGCCGCCAATCTCCACCAATCTTTCTCCCCCGTCCACCACTATAGGCAATCCCAGTTCAAATTTCAAATCGCTATGTACGCCGGCCGACTCACTGTTGCTCCTCCATCTTCCCCTTTCATCTATCCTTCTTTCCTCCACACCCTGTTCGCCGCCCTGCTCGGCCGCTTTCGCCCGGCCACTCTCGCTGTCGGTGCCACTCAATCCCCGTCGTGGCCTTTGAGGCCACGCGGAAGCCGCACCCCCTGCTTCCGTTCTCGCTCGCCATCCTGGAACTGTGTGGAGGCCGCGCAGCCTGACGGCACGCCTGCCCGCTGTCGCCGTAATCAAAAGCTCAGCGCCGCCACGTCGACCAACATCTGGACCATCCATCCCGCTCTGCGCTGCCTGTGATTTTCCATCCGAGCACATCGCTGGCTCTTCGGTTCTATTGATCTATTCACGTTTTCTGTGTCTCCAAGAGGTACACACCATGGCTCCTGATTGAGACACAAGTCAGTTGGTTTGTAGTTTTATGAACTGTAGTTTACTGTTGTAGTTGAATGTATGCACGAGACATGACTGTGGATTGTAAATTTCTTTCATGATTCTTGTACTTCATGCACGTTCATGTCTTTCTGCTTGAAACTTTCTGTCTTCTATTCTATGTGTTCTAGAAAATATGATTCATCTCTGAACATGAGCAATTTGTACTTCTTAGTGCTTACTCAAACGATTACTCCTTGCAATTCAGATTAGACTTACAGGTCTGTGTGTACAGACATAATAAAAATAAGATGGGCAATTCAGATCAGATTTGAATACAAGAAATTCATTCAGCTTGAGATACTATTTGTTCTAGGTGAAGAGATTGCCAAATATAATCATGATACAGTATACAGCATGAGGTTAATGAGTGCAAAGGAACTTTTAGGTGACAGAAAATCTGTGTCAGACTGTACAAAAGGTTCATATACAGCTAATTAGGTTATAGAAAGAAACGAAGGATATGCTCAAATTGGAGACGTGATCTGTTCCTAAAAACGTGAAGAAACCATGGTTGGATCTTTGACGGTTTGATACTTAGATCATGTACCAGATCCAATTCCATCAATATTATAAAAGTACAGCTTTATATGAATGTATTCTTAAAGTGAAAACTCAACATTGCTCAATATTTGATTTCTCCAGGGAATCGTCGGTAACTACTTCTAAAATAAAGGCTTATTTGGGCAATGGCTTGCCGTCCAAGTGATTCCTCTGCTAAAGCAAAGTAAGGTCCTTATCTCAGCCCTTCAAATTATGTGTATATATAGAACTATATATTATCATAATTCTTGAATAATAATATAGGCTTACATAGTTCACTTTGGAATAATTGCAGCAGTGCTGGATGAACATAATAAAGCAAAGAAATTGTGTCTCGGCGCTGTGCGCCATAGTTCAACAGGTTTATGGGATAGGCACCTGGAGGCGATGTCGGATGACTATCGGCGTTCACAGACGTGCCCACACACAATAGAGCAGATGGTGTTGCGTGATATCAAGGACATGTTGGAATCAATGGGGAAAGATATAGCATCATTCCCTCTTCCCAAGATCGACGAGTCATATGACACTGCTGGTGGAGAGGTTAGAGAAATCATTGAAGAATCCATGATTGAGGCAGACCATGAGCATACTTGTCTGGCATCCTCCCTCAACCAAGAGCAAAGGTCCGCCTTTGATGAGATTTTGGGAGCTATCGGTAGTGGCAACGGAGGCATCTTCTTCGTTGACGGCCCAGGAGGCACAGGTAAGACTTTCTTGTACAAAGCATTGCTCACGAGAATCCGAAGCGAGGGCAAGATAGCTATGGCAACCGCAACATCCAGTATTCCAGTGTTGCCGCTTCCATCATGCCTGGAGGCAGGACTGCTCATTCAAGGTTTAAAAAACCCCTTAGCATTGAAGAAGGTGTGGTATGCTGGTTTACAAAACAGAGTGGCACGGCCAAGCTACTTCGGATGGCATCTCTCATAATATGGAACGAAGCATCCATGACGAAGCGGCAAGCTGTTGAAGCACTAGACAATAGCATGCGTGATATCATGGGCCGACATGACATGCCATTTGGAGGAAAGACTCGTGTTTGGAGGTGACTTTAGGCAAGTGCTTCCAGTTGTGCGGAAGGGGACAAGGCCGCAGATAACTGACGCGACCTTGCGTATGTCCTATCTATGGGAAAGTATGTAACGACTACGCCTTGCTCGTAACATGAGAGCCGACGGCGATCCATGGTTTGCAGAATTCCTCATGCGCATAGGGAATGGCACGGAGGAGACCGATGAAGAAAATAATGTACAACTTCGAGAGGATACTTATATGCTCTGCACAGTGAAGGACACTGACTTTGACATGCTGATTGAACACGTCTACCATGATCTAGATGAGAACCAAACTGATCCTACTTATATTACCACAAGGGCGATACTGACGACTAGGAACGAGAATGTTGATAGGATAAACATGAGGATGATCGAATGCTTCCCAGGTCAAGAGATGATATATCACAGCTTTGACCGCGCGGAGGATGATCCATACAACTACTACCCCTCTGAGTTCTTGAACTCACTTACTTCCAACGGGCTACCGCCACATATTCTCAAGCTAAAGTTGAAATATCCAGTTATACTACTGTGAAACATTGACCCAGCAAACGGACTATGCAATGGGACGAGGCTGGTGGCACGGGGGTTCCAAAGAAACCTATAGATGCCGAGATAGTGCTAGGACAACATGCTGGAAAGAGGGTGTTCTTGCCTCTGATACCCCTATGCCCCCTCAGACGATGAGTTGTTCCTTTTCCGCTTTAAGAGAAAGTGGTTCCCAGTCAGGCTTAGCTTTGCCATGACAATCAACAAGGCACAAAGGCAAGACTATTCCTAACATCGGCGTGTATCTACCTGATCCGGTGTTCTCTCACAGTCAGTTGTATGTGGCGCTTTCTAGAGCAACAGCAAGAAGAAACATCAAGATACTCGCTGTCATGGAGAGACAAGGGCGGCAGTGCAAGTCTAATAGGAATCAAGGAACAAAGACAAGGAATATTGTCTACAAGGAAGTCCTTAGCATGTAAACATGTTTGGCAGTTCTAAAGGGCTCGCCTAATGTCGCGTGGGTTGCATTGTTGTTATTTGTTGAGGAAGTAGCAGCTGCTTATTCAATCTAGAAGTCTCAAATGTACAAAGTGTTTGTTGAATATTGCAAAATTGTCATAACCTTCTTAGTTAACAATGCAGTACGGTCACATGACTACCAATTTTGCCAATAGTTTTTCTATTTTATACATTGTCCATGTCTGTTTTTCTCAGTACGAGTTGTATGCCTCCACTGATAGGTTACAAATTATTTGTTCATGAGCACCTCCACTATGTAGGTGTCGAGCAAAGGATGAAAGCTGCAGTCTGCAAGCACATGGCTAACTTTTTTACTTTAATGGCATAAGTTTCCTGTGCTTTTAGTTCCTGCTATTGATGGAGCAATGCATCACTTAGGATTGAGCTCTTTTGCAAATAAAGGGAACTCGTTTCATGACTTTGTGGAAGTAAAATTGGTATTGTGGCGAACAAGTTGAGCTTAAAAATGAGTTGTTTATATTTAAAGAGCTCTGACACTAACAGCTCTTAGAAAAACACACCATCCATGCGTGTACTTTGTCATTCCAGCATATATTATATGGTGATCTTGATGCACCTTATAAACAAACCTTGGTATATTCTGTAAGTTTTGGGATTGCACATCGAGACAATCATAGTACCAAGATCGTGTTATGGTATCAGTTTTAAAAAATAATTCAGGATTAATAGTCCGGAATGTTCACTGAAGATGATAGAAAGTAATAGTTATTTAAGGTGCTTCAGAGCTTGAGCTGGTTTTGTACTTGAGCTGGTTTTGTACTGGAATGAGGTTTAAGATACATTATGAAGTAAAGGTGTGAATGATGGCACTATCTCTTTGAGCTCCCACTAAAATTTCGTTTTGCACAATGTTTTCTTGAGTTTCACTCCCTTTGTTTTAGGTGCTTTTGAATTTATGTTGCTATAACTGAAGGAGACCCCACTACATCATAGCCTGGCTTAAGTTAAGGAAGTCTTCAGGTATGTATTTAAACTGGTTATGCTAAAAATTATTTCAGCCCTTAACTTCAAATTCCATTGTACGATTTCTGTCTGGCAATTTTAGAAAAGTCTAATTCTGCCCAGACCTGCTAATATTTTTATTTATTTTGGAATATTTTTAGGGGGTTAGAAGTGTAATTACCCGAAATGTGGCCCTAAATGCAGGATGTGTTTAGTAACCTTTGCCTTTCCCTTCCCGATGTACTGTTATACACAGGGACCGGTCCTCTTTCTCTGACATGTCTTTAATGCACCCTATATTGTAGCAATATTGTCCTTTCACTTCCCAATGGATGGAGCGTGCAGCCCATCATTGCCTCTACACTCTCACCCGGCTATTTTTGTGCCATATCTCTCAGCCAAGTCTCGAACTATCTGGAGCCTAGGACTCCATGCAACTCCATGTCTGCTTCCTTGCTTAGCCCCCTCTATATATAGGCGTGTTGTTTGGCATTGCATTCTCGAGCAAGCCATCTGCAGATTGCTTCTGAGGTATGCTCTATCACCTATTTTTATATTTCCGTGTTTCTTGTGGAGTTGATCACTAAGAACTAGATTGGTTTCTTTTTCCAGTTCACTGATTATGATTTCAAATTATATATCATAGGCGGCCTACATTGGTTCCTTAAGGTTTTTTGTTAGTTTGGCCTCTTATTTGTGGTGGACTATTAAGTCTTTGTTGCTCCACAATATGCTTTTAGTTCCCTCAGTCAGCTAAGAGGGTAGTGGTACCGATATACATCTTTAGTTGATGCTATTGCAGTTCGTGTTTTGTACTGGCCGGATGAGAAGAATAGGGTGCAGGTTTAAATATATGTTGGGGGGTAGGTTCTGTCACCTCCTTGCTCCTATCTCCCACTACTGTCCCAGATACAGAAACTTTGAAGTCCGGATAAATAGTTTTGCGGCTATAAATAATTAGTGCAAATGTAAATAGTGAAGAAGTATATCCTAATTTTTCATCGTATTCTGGATTTGTGCATTGAACCAATGATATTTGTTTAAATTCACACGCTTTTTATGGGCGGCTCTCATATATATAGTTGGTGGCATCAAGATATATCTTCTGTTAGTTATGCTCATTTTTCTTTCAGGACAAGATGAAGTCACTCAAGCGTAAGAGTCGAAGCGCCACACATTCCAACATTTGAGGATGTGCATCCTTACACTAGGTGGAGTATGTGTGTCAGAGTGTATCACAAATTTCATGTGGAGAGATTCGCTACAAGTGGAAAGAGGCTCAATATGGTGTCATTGGATGAAAAGGTAATACTTATGTGCAACAAAAGTTTCTGCTGCAACAAATATTTTTTTTGAATAAATGTCGGATTGTCACTTTCTATATATTTAATTTGTAATAGGGCAAGAAAATGGTTGCTATCATATATGATGACGAGGTCGATCGATTTCAGCCTTCACTTGTAGAGGGGCGAGTATATTATGTATGGAAGATGGCTGCAGAACCAGTTATGAGAAATGCAGATTATATGTTTGCAGATAATCACATTGTGTGTCTTTTCACCTCAGAGACAATAGTTAATGAGATAAGAAATGTGAATGAGCAGTTGGTCCCATTGCCTTTTGATAAAGTTTGGGAGTTCACCCTAGATAATGGCATGTATGTTGGTAAGTGCTTCAGTTTCCTTTTATATCTTTGAAATGTTCTATTGGGCACAAATGATCTACTAATATTTTTCCATTCAAATGTTAGATATCATTGCCATGGTTCTGTTTGTAAGTTCTATTGGGCATAAGGAAAGTTTCTACAACCGAAGGATCCCAGTGAGAAATATTATTCTATTGGATGGCACGTATGTACAAATTGTGGCTTCCGAATTTTGTTATGTACTTATTAATGCAAAGTTCTCACATTTCTCCTATGACATTAAATGATTTTGTAGCTATAATATTGTCAAGTTAGTTGTATGGGACAAGTTAGTGACTAATAATGTAAGTACATGGGAAAAGCTTTCTGAGGAGCGTGCTATTGTCGTGGCAACAATGTTATGTGCAAAGCGCATTGGTAAGTCTATAAGTGAATTTGTCCTATTTCACAGAATAATATTGCAAAAATAAAATTTTCTAATAGATTGGTGTTCCATCTTTAATTAACTAGATTGTGGTCTGCACACTACGGACTTTAGTAGGATACACTTGACCCGAATATCGCAGCTGCGCATGAATTAAGGCAAAGGTAATTGGAAATTTGGTTAAATTCATTAAGGCAGAGGTAATCTGTCCAGCCACACATGAATTAAATGTTTGCATTTTTTTTTGTGTAGGATCAACAATGAGCTCCCTGGACCAACCCCTCCTTGATCAAAAGAAGATGAAGTATGAAGTCGTGGAGTGGCTGCACCTTTTGTGATGATATAACTTTTCAATATGTGATGTTGAGCACAATTGGAGTCTGTTTCCCGTTAGAAGTTCATTTGAGTCTTTTCTCTTATGTTTAGGCTAGCATGTAGGTTGTGCGGATTTTTTTGTGCAGACCCTTTTAGATTGTGTTACTTTGCTTAGTTGGGTGTCCATGAGCAGTGATGACAAGTGCTTATGTGATTCATGTTGTAACTACAACTGAGTTTCACTTATGAAGTTTAATTTTACGGTGGTGTAATGCAGAGAACACCTCAACGACATATCATGTTGTTTTTATGTGGTCATGCAGGAGCATCCTACTATTTTGTGTGGCGTCATTGAAAGGCTCTTATGTGATTAAAGCATAACATTCTCTGTAGAAAAAAAAGGGTACTAATTTTGCTTATGCTCATTATTTCACCTCATTTTAAGTGGGTCCGTAGCGTAGCACGGGCACCTTACTAGTGACCCCTAAAAACTGTGTGGTACAATTGAAGAATTGGAATGTCCTCTGAATATTGAGAAGCTTTTGTGTAGACTTATGTTGCCCAAGAAGCCTAAGCCTGGTCCGACCTTCCTTGCCCAAGAAGCCTAGGCCCAGTCTGACCTTCCAGCCCGGGAAAGAGACAAAAAAAAAATCAAAGCACACCCTGAGGACCCCTCCAAGACAGCCATCATAGGAGCAGATCTGAGCCCGGAACAGAAGGCAGCTGTGACATCTTCACTTGGAAGCCCGCAGACATGCCCGGCATTCCCGCGTGCATCGCCAAGCACAACTTGGACGTCCGCAAGGATGCGAGGCCGGTCAAACAGGCTCTTCGACGCTTTGCCATGGAGAAAAGCCGCACAATTGGAGAAGAGATCACCCAGCTCCCAACTGTTGGCTTCATCAGGGAAGTAGCCCACCCTAAAAGGCTGGTCAGCCCCATGATGGTCAGGAAGAACGATTCATGGTGTATGTGTGTCGATAACACCGACCTCAACAAAGCCTTCCCGAAAGATCTATTCCTGCTCCCCCACATCAATCAAGTGATCAAAAGATGCCTACTCCCGTTACCATCAAATCCAGATGAAGGCATCAGATCAGGAAAAAACGTCTTCTATTACACCTTTCGGGCTTAAGAACGCGGGTGCAACATAAAGATGGAGACGCAGATCCTCAAAGACTTAGGGCAGTCTTTGTTGTTATTGATTTGAGTTGATAGGGATCCCGCACTACTAAGAGGGGACAGTCCCAAGGTGAAGAGTCAGACTCATTTCGCACATCATTAGCACGCACATGATCACCTAAGACATAAGCCACCAAAAAGCCTAAAACACTTGGGTTCTACCTCTGTCCTGAGAAAATTTACACTACCGGATTGTCTGTTCTCTGGTCCCCTACACCACACTGTCCGGTCGGCCTAATCAATAACCGGGAGCCTACAGGGTGAACAAACCGTCCGGTCCATCTAGACCAGACTCTGCGATGGCTGAGACCAGTCTGGTCCTCCGGTCCAGAGGACCAGACTATCTAACTGGACCGGACTATCCAATGGTCAGTTACATTGCCCCAAAGCTCTCTGGAGCGACCATACAGTTCGGCCCTTCGGGACCAGGCTGTCTGGTCTGGTGGTGGCCAGACTACCTGGTTCTCTGGACCAGTTGGCTCTCGGCTAACTGCTTTTCTATTAGACAAACCGAACTGTCTGGTCCCCTGGACTAGACTGTCCGATGGTACAAAAACTCCTCCCTGTTTCATCCAAACCCTAATTTCACTTTACACTACCAGACTGTCTGGTCCAGATCAACCAGACTGTCTGGTCCAGATCAACCAAACTGTCCGGTAGTACATTTTTGCACTATAATGGTTGGTTTTCCTACCACTATATATACCCCCATCCACTTATTTCTAGGGTTAACCTTTCAGCAAAATTCATTCACAATCGCCACACTTCCTCTCCTACTCTCCCAAAACCTAAACCTTTGATTCTTGGAGAGATTCAAAGTAAAAGCATTCCATAGCAAGATCCACTCATTCCCCACACTTTGACCAATCACGTTTGTGTTTGGGTTTGATTTGGATCCTTGGCTCTTGTCTTGTTACTCTTGGCGGTTGGAGACTCGTAAGCGGTAGGAGTTCTTCGGTGAGAAATCGATTGTTGTGATTTACCCTGAACGGTTAGAGGCCGCCTTAAGGTCCACCACTAGTGGTTGAAAAACGGCTTCATGGTGTTGTCTCAAAGAGAATAGGGTGAGCCTTCGTGGTGTTGGTGTGCCTTCGTGGTAACACCCACATCTCCAACAGTGACCAGCTCTTCTCCAAGGAAGTGAACATCAGGATACATCCTCATTAAAATTTGTAACTGTGCCTATTCAACCTCCCAATCGATTGTTGTGATTTACCCTGAACGGTTAGAGGCCGCCTTAAGGTCCACCACTAGTGGTTGAGAAACGGCTTCATGGTGTTGTCTCAAAGAGAATAGGGTGAGCCTTCGTGGTGTTGGTGTGCCTTCATGGTAACACCCACACCTCCAACAGTGACCAGC
>NC_057795.1:252798144-252812565 GCF_018294505.1 Triticum aestivum
CTCTCTCTCTTCTAGGTCCATCTCAATCCTTTCAGCTAACGACTCCGCCAAGTTAGGGCAAGTTCGGTTGTGCTTCTCGACTCATCTTCAGCCTCGAGCAACCTCACCCCTTCGGTACCAAAAATTCTCCATATAATACCGAAGCATTTGATCTATGTTTAAGAGAACTCTAGTTTTAGTGTTGTTTATAGATTAGATCAAAAGCACTATCTGTCTTTTGGATATTTTCCTCAATGCTAAATCTTTAAACAAGTATCCTGATCAATTGATTCCTTATTTGTGCAAAATTCGATTTGTACAGCTTTGGCAGCTAGTCAATTTCCGCGATGAAATCCTTCGATCACGACTAGCTATTCTTCAAAATTCTCTATGTGCGCTAGTGACCATATCCTCTTTTCCCTCATATCTATTTCCTCGCATGTGCAGGTACAATGGTTTCTGATGATTCCACCCGAGATACTGATCTGGCTTATGATGTCCATCTCAACCAAGAGCTCCAAGCATCTAGGCAGAGCTCCAAGCGTTCCAATCATATACCTAGAAGCCAGCGAGGAAAAATACTCCGGCCATGAAGAAATCAACTGCAAGCTATCATAATGCTGAGGCGTCTGGATCTGAATAGCCCAAGCACCATGGTGGAAAGAAAACAGAGTTGAATACCTCCAAAGACGTTCCAGCTGACCTTGGGTGAGTATAAACCCTTCGCCGGAGAAAGAATAGACTGCAAAATATTCAATGCTATTGGGCAAGGCAGTGGTATGCATGCAAATATATTGTGAAGAGGTTTGAGATTCAGTTTGCTATCTACCCTCCGTGGAAGGAGTTGCATGATGTGTTTGCCGCTTCTAGGGACCAATGGGAGCGCCCAGAACCGCCAGAAGGTGAGGACAAACACCCATCATCTCTCTCCATTGTTGAGAAGTTCCTAGCAGTAAAGGCTCACTACAAAGAGAAACAGCGCAAGAAGACTGCTGCTGAAGTTGCTAAATTGCAGCAGAGAAGACAGTGTTGATGACGTTGCAGGCACCTCTAAGCCAAAGCTGAAGAAGAGGAAAGCAAAGAGTTCACCTGAAGAAAGCATCCCTCCTGAAGCCAGTGGACAAGTGGATGAATCTTCCAATTCCCCGCAGAGGCCGTTTCTACCTCTTCAACACCAGCATCCAAGACGCATAAGACAAAGAGAGTTGTTCATCATTCAGCTCAACCCCTCCCTCCAACGACATTCTGGACGCGGAGCAAGTTCCTTTCTCCGAGGAACATGTTGCTACAGCAACCGAAAAAATTGCTACTCCAGTTGCATCGCATGTCCGTCAAGCGCCAGAACATGATGATGGCTTTGCTCATAAAGTTCCTCAGTTTCAGCTCTATCAAATCAGCTCAGGCATTGGTGAAGGCTCCGTTGCAGGGATATAGCGCATAGGTGCTGAATCGGTGCAGGATACTGCACCAGGATGGGGATACGCACAGATACGCGTGGGATACGCATTTCCCTAAGTATCCCATTTTCTGAATTAAAATAAAGAGAAAAAAAAACAGAAAACGGCTGGGGGACACAGGGGATACATGAGGGACACCTACGGCCCTGTTACAGCCCATCGGAAAAGGCCTCCTTGATGGATGACAAAACCTGGCAGTTGACACATTGCGAGGAATTGAAGTCTCTGCGACGCATCTAGAAGCTCCGTCTAGGCGCCGCCGGCAGCGCCTCGCCGCTCATCTTCAAGTCTTCATCAATCGTTCATCTTTGAGAATCTGTACGCATGTAAGCTTCAACCCATTCCTCAATCTCTCCGGGTTTTTTTTTACCATGATTTGGATTAGGATTTAGGGAAGAACGAGCGGCATCTATTCGTCTAGTTTTTTCAATTGTTAGAGAATGGTGTCTAGGTCAAACAATCAATCCTTTGTCACTTGTCCTGGAACTAGGTAGGAGTAACAACGCTGATGATTCAGATAACCATGAATGAAAACCTATCACCTTACCTCATTGATGTCAATTTTCTCACCCTCAAAGATATTGTTTAGTGCTGCTGATTTTTTATGCATTTATACATATACCCGTCGTATCCCGTTAAGTCTATTTTCTGAAAATGCCGTTTTCCCATATCGCCGTCTCTGTATCCCCGTACCATGTAACATAGGGTGAAGGCTCAAGTTCTGAAGTTCCAGTTCCTCTGGACCTGGATGAAATCAAGCGTTTCATTGTGAAGTGGGTAAAGCACACCAAGGACACTTCCATTGAAGTATTTGCTCTGCCATGTGGCCCAATGGAAATCTTCTTTGCTTTCATTGTAGCCGAGAAGTTCAAGGCGTAAAACTTCCGCCGGCAAGCCAATCTCTATGACAAGACCAAAGAAGAGTATCAAAAGCACGTTGCCTATGGTGGTATGGCCAATTGAGAAAAGACTGCGAAGATGAATTAGCTCTTCAAGAGCAGCTGAAGATGATGTCTAAAGCATCTGGCCGTGTCAAGTCACGTTTCTTTCAACTTGTCGAAAACTAGCATCAATCAATGAATAAGTACAAAAGACTCATGATGATGAAGTCATTGATCTGTTCCCAAAGCCATTCCTCCCATTGTTTGAAGATGGTCTAGAAGATCCAGTTTTTATCAGATCGCATTGAAGCAGGATAAGAAGTTCTTCAAAGGATCGAATCCTTACCTTGGAGATAGGACAGCAACTGCGGCACGTTTCTAAACCATGGTTCAACAACTTATATGTCAGTATTCTCTGCAACAGGGATAGTTTGTTTCCTCAAAGATACTTAGACTTGATGAAAATGCAACAACTCCCCTGCTTTGAATCTATGCTAGATTCACTTCAGTGATTGGTCAGAAGATTCATGTTTTTCCATCAACATTGGAATGAAGAAATTGTTCCTCAATTATACGCCACCTTATTCATAGTGATGCCAAAGACACAAGCACCTGACAAATGCAATGGATGAGCTAGCTCACGTTATGCCAAGCAAGTGTTGATGAATTTCATCAAGCATCCCAGTATGGAAGAGTAGAGGTTGCACCTTCAAGACATCATCAAATCCAAACTTCTGAATATGATTCGCAAGCCTACTCAGGAACCTGAGGAATTTGCTCACAATCTTCATGTGAAGGATATAACGTATTCTCCCAAGACTCTTAAACCGAATCATGGTGAAGACATTGGCGCCAAAGAAAGGTCCCACGAGTCATTGATGGCGTAATGAAGAATCTACTTGTTTCTGTCATCAACCACATGTGCTTCAATGTGGAAGACTTCTCTCTGGGGACAATCATGCATGCTGCCCAATAACCTCTAGAGTTGAAGCCATATGCTCCCTGGATTATGCAGTTCATCATGAAGAATACTCGAGAGGCGATTCCATCACACTATTGAGCATCCAAAGTACTTGTTAGACGTTGACGCTCCTGCTCCTCCACCTCAAATGCCTCCCATTGAAGGCAGAGGCAAGAACGTTGCAAATGACGCTTGTCCAAGTACTATCTCTCCAAGTACTTTAGGCCGGTTCAAAGCCCCTATGGACAGTGCCATGACTAATTATGAATACTTCACAGAGAGCACTAATTCATCTATTCGTCTCTATCACGAGGCTCCAAGGCCTCAAACAGAACATGAGATGATAGTCGAGATGAAGCAACATCGAGCGAAATTCATCAAATGGTCAAAGAAGCAGATTAGATATCTTCTGACTGATGTAAACTTGTTGAGCAATTATGCTAGACTTAATCATCACCATGTAGATGAGCATACTCGTCGCTCATGGGGAAGCGCTTCTACAACATCAGACCGAAGAACAATTGAAGGCCAAGGCATTGAGAAGACTTGCAAATGGCTTGAAGTGCCAATAGACACCAGACCAGGTGAGTTTCGTCCTCATCGCACGCTATCTATTGCCTCATCGAGCTCAACTGATCATTTCGACGTCGAGTATGTTGATACTCAAGATGATGCCTCGTATCTTCCCCCTCCATCGACTCAGCGCCAAGATGCTTCCAAAGAACTAGTTCCTCCTCTGAAGCTCCCACAAATGCACCTGGCACCACCTTCTTCATCAGCTGGCGACGGGAAGTTTGCCTATGCTTCTCAATCCTTTTTGGTCACTCCAATGACAAAGGGGGAGAGACAGAGTTATAGCTTCACGGGTTCTTTGCACTTTGGAAGGGTGTTCTTGCTGAGTTACAACACTCAGATCTTCATTTAATTCTTACCGTGTTGTAAACTCTTAATTTCGTGATCTGTCGTCCCATTTCGCTACTCTAGTTCTTCATGCATTTACATCGTTAATCATATATGCATGTTGACATTCCTCGAAGATCACTATTTGGTTGCGCAATGTCATATTCTTCTTATATGTTCACAATGCACTCCCTCGGATATGTAGGGTAGCTCCTCACTCATTCTCTGCCATGTGCACTTGCATTCAACACAAGTTCTTCAAATAGTGCACATTCTAAGGGGGAACTTTCCTCTCTATATCATGGAATTCAGATCCTCATGTTCTTACTATCAACTCCTATCTTTTGTTGAAAGCTTTAACTGTGATTGTCATCAAATCGTCCAAAAGAGGAGATTGTAAGTTCATCTAGTGCCCTCCCCCCCCCCCCGAGTTTTGAATGATTACATGACAAAACAGTTGAAGGACTAATGTGTTTATGAGTAATTAGTTAGATTAAAATCGCGGGAGAAACGATTTCGCGGCAGCCTCTCCCAGCAGCTATAGCGGCCGCCATAGCGGGCAATCGCGGCAAATAGCGGAAATTTTTCTGGTGGGAGAGATGATTTCGGGAGGGTTTTGCTCATTGTTGAGCCATTAAGACGGATCCGTGGAGGATTTCACGGCAGTAGCCATAGCATAGCGGCGAGGCTCCCAGGCAGCTATAGTGCAGCTATCGCGGCTATTTCACGGGCTATTTTAATCTGTCTATATACATGTGAAAGTCCCTGAGGATTTGGTTTAACCAAGAATTATGGCCCTTAAAAATTGCATGGTACAATTGAAGAATCGGAATGTCCTTTGAAGATTGAGAAGCTTTTGTGTAGACTGTAGATTTCCATTTACTAGTTTCTTTATTGCTTCTACTTGAGTCATAGGACAAACCATTAAGAGGGGTTCATTGTAGAAGTTAGATTGAAGTCTTCGTTTTGTGTGTGCTTAATCCAACCTATTTCTTCTGAGAAGACTTTGAAATCTCCTTTCAGGCGAGCTATTTAGCCTCAATGCCTTCAGGACGACATCGGAGCCAAATGTCTTCATTGAGTTGGATGTCTTGCCCCGCAAACCAGCTGAGGAGATGGATGTCTTGCCCCGCAAGCCGTCCATGTGTGTCTGACTTGAAATTCAATCAATAGCCACTTGTCGTGTTGTCGTTGTGAGTGCGCCTCCAACGGTCATATCAGCCCTTGGTTGCCACCCTCGGCTATAAATAGCCCCCTACCTCAACCATTGGTGGTTCGTTGCTCCGTGAGCAAATTAAAAAGTGATCGTTTGAGCAACCCATCTTCCTAAAGATTTGAGTGATAATCCTAAGTGAGGAAAACCCCAGAGCCTAAGAACATAAAGTAATTGAGCATCACTAAAGAATTTGATCGAGACCTAACTTGAGCTTTTTACTCTTGAGGATTGTGCATCCTCTAGACGGTTAGACATCTATTCAAGAACATCCAGATTGTGTATTTGCCTAAGAACAAGTCTGTGAAGGTCCGGACATCCCCTCAAGATCTACCTCGAGTGACTAGGCGAGTTTCAAGGAACTTAGCTCAGGAAGAATAAGACCAGGATTTAGTGTTCTCAGAGTTGTGGTGCAGCCTCTCCAGTCCAGACGTCGAACTATGCCACCAATTTGAACTGGGGTAACACATCTATGTGTCTTCGCCGAGCAATGGATTGTAATTGCCTCTGTGTCGAAGTTCTACCCTTTCTTCATTATCCGTGATCGTTGCAAAGACATTTGTAAGTACTTTCTGTTTATCCGCTGCCCAGCTTCATGCTTAGCTTTGTACTCTGTTTCGCTGTGCTGAAGTGTATTTGTCTATTTGTTAGACTTCTGTTCCTGTACTACTTAGTTATGCTTCTAGCTAGCATGTTTGTGTCTCTAGCTTACTAGTTTTGCCTCGCATATTTCTAAGTTATTGACTGCTTTAGTTCAGCTACTCCTCTATTCAGTGCTTGCTTAGTTCTGTTTACGCTGTTATTCTTTGGACAAGTTTGTTTTCCAAAGAAATTGTTAAAATCTTCCAGTCACTGCCCCCCCCCCCTCTGGCCGATAACCTGATCCTACAAATTACCACCGTTGATGTTCAAGAATCAACTTTCCACTAGAGGCACCCCTAGCAACGTGGTTAGGGATTAGTAGGTGGGGTTGCATTCGGCCCTGCCCCTATAGCGAAGGTCGCTGTACACTCGCCAAAGTGACACAGGGATGTTTTTTAAGTAGGTTCAGTCGCCTCATAGGAGCACAACCTATGTCCTATGGAAGGGTCATTGAGAGTGTTGCCCGACGCAAGGCACACTTAAGAGTGTCACCGCTTCCGGAGTCCCACGGCTCCCGACTAGTCCGGGCCTTTAAGGTCCCTCGGACTCCGAGTCTCGACCTTCTTTGCTCTCCTGAAGGCGCTTGGAAGGGGGGAATGACCCTTCTCTTGAGTTTATTCAAGTGGGAGTGAGTGATCTTACATGCCCATAGGGGGGCTTATATAGTGTCTTTGACAAATGACAACTACCCTTTAGGGTTGAACTAGGTAATTTTCCATCCTTTGGCCCATGTGCTCCTAGTTGGGCTAGGAGGGTGATGCGGAGCATCCCTCGCTCATCCCCATGGACGCATCGACATCTCCCTCAACACCACTTGGACCCATGACACGAGCCCGAGCTAAGGCTATCGAAGATAAGGTGAACTCGCTCCTCTCCGAACTCCCTCTTCCTACTCACGAGACATGGCTACTACCTCCTTCAGAAACTCTGTGTAATCAGGTACATGGAGGTGAGCCAAGGAACAACTACTTGCAAGAGCCAAGACGACGAGGACCCCAAGCGTGTTGAAGAAGAAGAAGAGATGCTGCTGAAGCTACAGGCGTCGGACGACCGACCAAGTCCGGACGTCCGACGAGTTCCAGGACACGGACGACCGAGCCTTCCGGACGTCCGGCACTTCGCCACCCGAACCAAATCTACGGACGTCCAAGGCGGACCGGACAACCGGACGGCAAGCACCCGAGCCAAATCTACGGACGACCGACGACTTCCGGACGTCCGGACCGTCACGAAGCTCCGGACGCCCGACACCCTCCGGACGTCCGACGCGCCTATGACCGAGCCGATTCTACGGACGCCCGAGCCCAGCCGGACGTCCGGACCGTCCCGAGCCTCCGGACGTCCGACGCCTTCCGGACGTCCGACCCCTGAGTGACCGCGCCCGCGGGCTGGAGCCCTTGTACCCCTCCACTTTGACATCCTTTTGCACTACGACTATAAATAGGTCTCTCACACCTCCTAATTAGATTTAGCATTGGTTTAGCTCATATTTGTGTGAGAGCCCTTGCTCATCCACTTGGATACTTCTCCTCGGAGTTCAGGACCTCTTCGAAGAAGATCCCCCAAGCGGATTCAAGACCCCTTTCTAGGGAAGATCATCAAGACCTCCGTACGGAGAAGAACGGTTCCTTTGTATCCTTACCCTTGTTGATTGTGGATCATATGTATCTCTATGTGTTCGGTGATCTAGCACTCGTGTGATTGATTCTATGTCGGTTTCGTGATTCTCTCTCGTTTTCCCCGTGTTTTCCCCTTTGTGCTTCCGCGTGTTCTTCATGATTCCCCGTAGGATCCACTCCAAACGTGAAAGATCGTCCACTTAGGGTTCCGCCTTACATCATCTTGGTATCATGAGCCAGGTTGATCACGTTTTTGGAGCCCCTACCCCCTTTTTCTAGCTTGATTTTGTTGTTTTCGTCCTAATTCCGAAAATTCCCCACCAAAAATAGCCCCAAATTTTTTTTGTGATTTGTTGGTGAGTTGAGATTTTGTTGGATTTGGTCCATGGATTTGTGTTGCTACGTGTGGATCTAGCTTTCCCCACCCTCCACACCCTTTTCCATCCACCATACCACTCGATTTCGACCTCACCATCTTCTTCTTCCCCGGAAATCTCGCAGTTCTTCTCCCCGAGCCCGATTTTCGACCAGGCTCCGGACGACCAGAAAAGGTCGGACGTCCGACGAAGTCCGGACGACCGTAAAAGCCCAGACGTCCGTAAAACCCTGACGAAGCTGAACTTCGACAGTTCGACCACCACCACAACCCCACATTCCACCACATCTGCCAAACCCACATACACCAAAATCTTACCCGATACCTCCTATGACGATTTTGCCATATTTTGGTCCTTGAGATTTTGAGTTGTGGATCCCGTATCCTTTTGTGTTTCGGCTATCTAGGTACGGTTGACGTCATCACCACCACGGCTCATCTTCGCAAGAGTCTCATCATCGCCAAGGACGGTAACTTCGACGACATCTTTGTCATACCTTGCAATTGCATTGATAACCCACATTGCCTCATTTTGCGTAGCTTACCCATCGAGACTAGCCATTGAGTATTGCCGGCAACGTGACTTGTGCACATTAGGGATCATACTCCATAGCATACATACCATACCATAGTGGTGCATATCTTGGGATCCACTTGTGTGTCACAAAGTTGTCATAGCATGCACAATTGCTATCTTGGTTCGTGAAGTTTTGCATGAGAAAAGAGCTCAAAAGTGAAAGAGCCACCCAAGCTTTTAAGCAAAGAGGAAAGATAAGCAAAGAGCTTGTGAACAAGAACCATAGCATCATACTACATTAAGATTGTCATATTGGATCATCTTGGATCATTGCACCGAAATACCATACATATAGCATACTTGGGATAGAGATAGTTGCATTTTTGCCTAGTAGGTTGTGCACAAGTTTGCGTATCCGCCTTTTGTGCAATCGTGCTAGCGTCTCTCTAGTATTGTGCAACAAGAGCATTTTCGTGGTTTCCACATTTTGGCTCACTTTTGGTTTGCACAATCCCACTTATCTATTTGCGTGTGTGTTTCCGTGTACCATTACTTGCTTGGTCTACTTGTTGCATTTGCAAATTTGTGAACCTTTTCCAACATTATTGAAGCTCACTTACTATTGCATCAAATTTTGTGCCACCATCCTAACCAAGCTCCACCAAAAGCTTTTACGTGTGTAGGTGTGCGAACCGACAAGAATTGGTACCAAAAGTGCTATTTCATTGTCCGCATTGGAGTGAACTTGATTCATTTTCAACTTCGGTCAAGGTACATTTGGTACACGTTCTTTTCCTTCTACCACTCACATTTTGTTTGGAATGATGGATAGGCCAAGTTCTTCTGCAAATCCACCTCTCATCGAGAACGGCGACGGCATGTCATCATTCGTCACAAAGAGCCACCTCTTTGGTGCTCAAAGAGCGTTACACCAAGAGCAACAAGCTATGAGCGACCGCATCGACAACCTCGCCACCGACTTGCGACTCTCCGAGCAACGTACAAGAGACTACTTCGACAACAAGTTCGACTCTCACAAGCAAGAAAATGATGCAAGAATGGACGAGATCCGCGCCTTGATGAGGAACCGGCATCCTTCCACTTCTTCATCCTCAAGACGGAACCGCTCAAGTCGACACTCCGACGACACCTTCTCCGGCTCAAGTACACCGTCATCGACCATTCTTCGACAAGCCGCGCGTCAAGACCGGCATGCATCTCGGAACCCGCTACATGACAAGCATTCACAAGAGCAAGTTGATGAACAAGTTCCTCGTCCTCAATCAAACCAAGTCGCTTTTGCTCAAGCTCAAGAACGGCAACGACTACGACGCCAAGAAGAAGAACGAGCGCGTCTACACCAAGAGGAACAAGACGCCGAGGCTTAACGTCTTCAACAACAACAACGAGAAGCGCAAGCTCTTGAGGCGCAACGTGCCCTTCAAGAATCAAGTCGAGCCATCGCCAACCGCAATCGCGAACGGCGCAATCAAGAGGAAGCTCTTCGAGAAGAAATCCAAGAGAGGAACTACCAACCGAGTGTGCAACGCCAAGCTCCACAAGCTCCTCCACAAGCACGTCAAGCTCCACAAGCTCGTCAAGCTCCACCTCAACCTCAAGTTCAACAAGAGCAAGTTGATCATGGACTTCATCCGCGCCAAGAGCAACATGAGGATGACTATCCTCCACGTCAAGGACGTCATCATCACCATCGCCAACAACACAATGAAGAGCAACGCTATGGCAAGCTCAAGTTCACAATGCCCAAGTTCAATGGAAGCAATGATCCGGAAGAATACCTCTCATGGGCATTGAAGGTCGACAAAATTTTCCGTTTGCACAACTATGAGGAAGAGAAGAAGATCGCTATGGCATCACTTGAGTTCCAAGACTATGTGCTCATATGGTGGGAACAAGTCCTTGAGCGTCGTGAAGCAAGAGGTGAACCACCTATCACCACTTGGGCTCAAATGAAGGAAGTCATGCGAGCACGTTTTGTGCCAACCTACTACAACCGCGATCTCTTCAAGAAGCTACAACTCCTCAATCAAGGAACAAAGAGTGTTGAAGAATACTACAAGGAAATGGAGATTGCCATGATTCGAGCCGATGTCACGGAAGATGATGAGCAAACAATGGCACGTTTCTTGAATGGTCTCAATCATCCCATCAAGAAGATTGCCGACTTCCAACCCTACTCCAACCTCATTGAGCTCGTGCATCAAGCTACAAAGGCGGAACGTCAAGTACAAGATGACTTCAAGTACGCCAAGTACTCATCCAAGACATACGGCTTCTCCAACATCCAAGCTTCAACAACTCCTCCAACATCTACATCAACCAAGCCTTCTCCAAGCAATGACGACAAGTCAAGTTACAAGAAAACTTCGACAAGTTCAAGTCGTCTTCCTCCTACTACAAGCAACTTCAAGCCGCGTGCTTCATCATCTACTCCAACCGATGAGACCGTCAAGACAAGCTCCTTCAAGTGTTTCACTTGCGGCGGCCGAGGCCACAAGTCCTATCAATGCATGAACAAGCGCACCATGATCCTCAACGACGATGGCACATATGACTCCATGAGTGAAGAGGAGATGGAAGCTCTTGAGCAAGTGGCCATGCACCGGCGCGTGAACGAGGATGAAGATGATCAAGTCTTTTGTGATGAGGATTCGAGCCCCGCTCTCGTTGTCTCCAAAGTCTTGACACTTTAACATCAACAAGAAGAAGACCAACGATGCCACATCTTCCACACTAAGGCCGGCATCAATGGAAGGTCCGTCAAGGTCATCATCGATGGAGGTAGTTGCCACAACTTGGCAAGTGAAGAACTATGCTCCAAGCTTCAATTGGTCAAGAGGAAGCACCCGCACCCCTACAAGGTTCAATGGCTAAGTGACTCCGGCACTATACGAGTCGAGCATACGGTCCAAGTCTCCTTCAAAATTGGTGCTTATGAAGACACTTTGGAGTGTGATGTGGTCCCAATGACCGTTTGCCACCTCCTTGGTCAAACATGGCAATTCGACCGTGGTGTCATCCACAATGGGCGCACCAATCACTATAGCTTCAAGATGAAAGGGAAGGAATACGTGCTACGACTTATGTCTCCTAGTCAAGTGATAGCCGACAAGCAAGCCACCCATCATGGAGAGAAGAGTGAGAAAGTGATCCACCAAAAAGTGAGTGAGAGCCACAAGCCAAACTTGAGCGCCTCTTCGCCTAGAGAGAAAAATCTCATCCTATTTGCCACCAAAAGTGAGATGAGAGAAGTGTGTGAGAACCCATCGAGTGTGATGCACTTTGTCCTTGTGTGCAAGGATAGAGAACCAAAAACTAACACCATTCACGAGCTACCTTTGGTGTTTCAATCTCTTTTGCAGGAATTTCAAGATGTTTTTCCCGATGAGCTACCTCCGGGTCTACCTCCTCTTCGAGGCATTGAGCATCGAATCGACCTCATCCCCGGAGCGCCACTTCCAAACAAAGCCCCATACCGTGTCAATCCCGAAGAAACCAAGGAGATTCAACGGCAAGTACAACAACTAATCGACAACGGTCATGTACGTGAAAGCTTAAGCCCTTGTGCCGTTCCCGTTATACTTGTGCCTAAGCCCGATGGAAGTTTCCGCTTATGTTCCGATTGTAGACCCATAAATGCCATTACCGTTCGATATAGGCATCCCATTCCTCGCTTAGATGATATGCTTGATGAACTTAGTGGAGCCAACTTTTTCTCAAAAATTGATCTTAAAAGTGGCTATTATCAAATCCGCATTCAAGAAGGTGATGAATGGAAAACTGCTTTCAAAACCAAATTTGGCTTGTATGGGTGGTTAGTGATGCCTATGGGTTTGTCGGAAGCACCCGGAACTTTCGTGCGTCTTATGCATCATGTGCTTAGACCTTACATTGGAATCTTCGTTGTGGTTTACTTTGATGATATACTTGTGTTTAGCAAATCCATGAAAGAACATATTAATCATGTTAAATCTGTTTTGCAAACCCTTCGCAAGGAAAGCCTTTATGCGAACTTGAAAAAATGCACTTTTGGCGTTGACAAAGTGGTTTTCTTAGGTTTGGTTGTCTCTTCCAAGGGTGTCCATGTTGATGAAACTAAAATTGAAGCAATTAAAACTTGGCCCCAACCCACCAATTTGCAACAAGTGCGAAGTTTTTTTGGTCTTGCAGGATTTTATCGCCGCTTTGTGAAAAACTTTAGCACAATTGCCGCTCCTTTACATGCTTTGAGTAAGAAGAATACTCCTTTTGTTTGGGGATCTTTGCAATCCACCGCTTTTGATGAGCTCAAGTCTTTGCTTACTCATGCTCCGATTCTTGCTTTGCCCAACTTTGAGAAAAAAATTTAAGGTTCATTGTGATGCAAGTGGTACCGGAATTGGCGGAGTTGTGATGCAAGAAAAACGAGCCATTGCTTATTTTAGTGAAAAACTCTCCGGTGCTCAACTTAACTATCCCATCTATGATAAATAATTGTATGCTTTAGTGCGTGTCCTACATGTTTGGGAACATTACCTTAGACCTCATGAGTTTGTCATCCATACCGATCATGAAACGCTTAAGTACTTAAAAGGTCAAACTAAGTTGAACAAGCGTCATGCCAAATGGAGTGAATTTATTAAATCTTTTCCTTATGTGATCAAGTACATTAAGGGTAAAGAAAATGTAGTTGCGGATGCGCTTTCACGCATATGTACGCTTGTAACTAAACTTGAGTTGAATGTTATTGGTTTTGAGCACATCAAAGACTTGTATGCTAATGATCCATCTTTTGCTATTCCTTATGCTAAATGTTTGATGCATACTTTTTGGGAACAATATTATTTCAAGGATGCATATCTTATGAGAGCTAACAAACTATGCATTCCCGAGTCTTCTCTTCGTTTGCTCCTTTTGCAAGAGGCTCATGGAGGCGGACTCATGGGACACTTTGGACGCGACAAGACGTTCGCTACGCTCTCCAAGAACTATTATTGGCCCAAGATATTCCGTGACGTCTCACGCTTCACAACCCGATGCTCAACATGTCGCAAAGCTAAGTCTAAAGCTCAATCTCATGGTCTTTACATGCCTCTTCCTATTCCTTATCAACCTTGGAAAGACATTAGCATGGATTTTATATTTGGTTTGCCTAGAACTCAAAATGGAAAAGATTCCGTGTTTGTTGTTGTGGACCGGTTTTCTAAGATGGCACATTTCATTCCTTGCAACAAGATAGACGATGCTTCACATATTGCCAATCTATTTTGTAGGGAAATCTTGCGACCTCATGAAGTGCCAAAGACAATTGTCTCAGACCGCGACGTCAAGTTCTTGAGTTACTTTTGGAAGACCCTATGCGCCAAGCTCGGCATCAAGCTATTGTTCTCTTCGGCATACCATCCTCAAACCGACGGCCAAACGGAGGTGACGAACCGTACACTCTCCACTCTACTTCGCGTGTTGATCAAGAGGAACATCAAGGAGTGGGAAGAGTGTCTACCCATCGCCGAGTACGCCTACAACCGCGCAAGACATTCGACGACCGGCAAGTCCCCCTTCGAGGTCGTCTACGGCTTCAACCCATTGTCCCCATTGGACATTTTACCTCTTCCTCTACAAGAGCGAACCAACCTCGACGCAAGTGCTCGTGCAAGCTACATCAAGAAAATGCATGAAGATACAAGGCACACCATCGAGCGACAAGTACAACGACTAGCAACCAAGCTCAACATCAACAAGCAACCCATGGTCTTCAACATTGGTGATCTAGTGTGGCTACACCTTCGCAAGGACCGCTTCCCCAACGAACGCAAGTCCAAGCTTCTCCCTCGAGCCGATGGACCTTTCAAGGTGCTAGCACGCTACAACGACAA